>NC_134568.1:257546614-257751614 GCF_050947875.1 Dermacentor variabilis
TATATCCCCCATAACTCGGCATTTGGTTAGTGCGGTCATTTATTTTAGACCCGTGAAATCCAAATTAACAGGGTTTTACTGTACTTCCTTGCTTCCCGTTTCGACATCCTTTCACACCTCGAACTCACCAAGTTGCCTGTCTGGCACTGTACCAACTGCTTTTACATGTCATCGTGGCAAAGGGTGTGTCGTGGCTTCCTTCCTGCATCTCCCGTTGCCTCCTTCATTGTGCAAGCCACGCGGACATGCTGAAACCAGTTTTTTTTCTTGGGCTCCAGGCCGGGGCATCTTCGTCTACTGTGGAAACATAATCTTCAACCTGTGTGGCATCGAGAAAGCGAAAATCGTTATAAAGCAAGGCAGGCCATGTGAGCGCCCACAAGCAAACTGAATCGGGTGCACCCGTTAGTAAAACCAGAGTGAGAAACTTGCAGTAATCAATTGGTAGATTGCTAGAAGAGATTCTATCAGTTATTGCGCGTCTTGCAAAAATGAAACGCACATGTGGCAGTACCAATAGTTTGCAAGCGCCTGCCTATTAACAAAGATTGTACACTTGCAAAAAAGTTGTGCCAGTGTGCATCTTGCGGTAACACTGAATGATAAGAAACGGGATAGAAATTGGATAGCAATTGTAAAAGCACATCTTTGGCAGACAGATGAGCCCGATATCCGAATTGAGAGTTAGAAAAGAATGATTTTTCTTCGAGGAAGGGCTGCAGACGCCGCAAGAGTACAGGCTCCATGAGCTTACCAATGCAGGATGTTAGGTAGATGGGTTGTAAGTTTTCAACCTTAACAGGCTTGCCCGGTTTGGGGATCAGTGTGATGTCGGCAGGTCGCCATGCTTGGGGAAGCATGCCCTTGTGCCAGCAATCATTGAAGATATGGGTGACGTGGTTAATATCCGCGTCACTGAGGTTACGAAGGGTGGCGAATCGGATGTGGTCGGCTCCCGGTGCCGTGTTGCGGCGTAGGTCTTGTAGGACCACCCGCACCTCGTCAGATGTCAGATGACGCCATGGGAGTGACTGAATAACTGAACAGTGACACCGGCAGCGCCCCTTGCCTGGATTTTACGAGAGAAGTGAAACCGAAACTCTTGGAAACTGGTTGAAATTGCGAGGTTCACATGTTGGGCATGGGGTGGACCTTCAGAAATACGCTTTGGCGGAATATAATGACTCGGACTTCAAACCAAAGCTCACTAGTGAACAGCTGGTGTAATTTTCTGTTAATTATCACCGCTCAGCACTGTCACATGTGAAAGCCGGCGATATTATTTAATTCTTAACTTGCTGGGAGCGATTTGATTACAAAATTTTGATGCTAGTACAGTCGCCGACTGATTTTTCGTACTCCAAAAATTCGGACATGCTCGATTATTCGGTCTGCTTCGCGGCACCGCCATTCTCCCCATAGACCATAATGTATAATAACTGCCGAAAGTTCGGACACCTTGCAACCTCTCGTCTGATTTTTTGGACACTCCTTGAGCCAACTTGATCCAGAGCACCATGCACCGACTCTGACCGGTGCACGGTTCGACTTGCTGAACACCATTTTTGTTTTGAACGGAGCCTCCTTGCTGCCCCACGAAGTGGCGCTACTGCAAATCCCCGCTCGTCATCATCGTTTCTGCCTGGTTCGTGGCCACAGCAGTTCCGGTCTCGGCTTAGTAAGCCATGTCAAGACAATCCAGCAGCTGATTTGTTTCTTTCTTCGTGCACGATGCTGCAAGTAGGCCACGTTTTTCCTTTGCGACTGGTGTCAGCATGACGATGTGGTGGTGTTTGCTTTGTGTGATGTGTCGAGGTTGTGGCGATCCAACGCGCCATACAGAAACATTGCATCAAGTGTCTAATGGCGCCGACAGTGCCTGCATAGACTGCGCTGGGGAATGCCGGCAAGCGGGTGCCAGGAGGCCTAGGATTTGCCGCCTTCCGATGTGCCCCCTACTGACGCCGAAATTGTTCTGCCGAGACCTGCGCAGTGGTTGCATTGCGATTCCAGACACCGTCTCATTACAGTTTCACAGGTGCTGACACTGCTGTACTGACATGCGCAGAACTTGACAACGGCGAGATCATTCGTCAGGTTTCTGCGGCACCGCTGGACCATGACTCAGAGTCGGAAGATGACGCACCATGTGCCATGCTGCCGTCACATGTGGAGCTTGTACAAGCAGTGTCTGTGCTTTCAGCCGCCTATAGTAACCGTACGACCCTCTCCGAGATTCAGGCTTATTTGATTGCGCGTAAACGGAACAGTGTGCAACGGCGCATTCACGATTTTTTCAAGCCTACTGCCGAGCCCGAATAAGTGCATGGAAATAAAGGATTTTTTTTTCTTAATCTGCTTTTCCTGACACCTGTTTATTAGGACATTTCTGCAGTCCCCGTGAGGTCCGAATAAACGGTCGGCGACTGTACAGCGTAATCGTGAGCGGCATGCTTTTTTCTTGAGTGCAGCAGAAGGCGACAGCCATGCCTCTTTTCGCTACAACATACACACATTAGTTCACAAAAAGGTGGTTCAAAAATCGCAACATTGCTGGAGCGCGAAAACTTAAACTGATTCTGAAAGTTCAGTGCCTGTGCTAACGCGTGGATGGCCTTAAATGGATAAGAAACAGCTCCAGATTGTTGAAATCGGTGATCTGATGCATCGATCACCGGTGATCGATTTGAATAGGTGTGGTAACGAAAGAGTTGAGCACAGTGTCACGCTCACATGCAAACATGAACACATCTCACTCGATGACCATGGGCACTCACTGTCAAAACACTGGCATGAGGAATCACGGCAGCAGCAGCGAGCGAATTAACCTTCGTGCTGCCCAACTATGTGACTGGAACACAGCGCGCACAAAGCTATCATCTCTCATCGCACCTAGACTGTCCATCGCAGATCGCTTACAGCGTAGGGCCTGCGCCATACACAGCTGCTGCCGTGTTTCATATAATTGCTATCGCAATAAGAAAGTATGGATTGCAGATTAAACATAATAGATGAAGCACGAAGATCGGACAAATCCGTGTCCTATCATTCTCATGGTGGCGAAATGATGGCAGCACCAAAGTTCCCTCTAGTAATTGTAAGAAACTCTATGGCTCTGACCACTGACAAAGTGCGAAAAGCGTGAAAAGGAATAGCATAAAAAGCATCGCTCAAAAATTGCTGCCACAGGCTGTGTAGACCAAAGCTGTGTGCGTAACAAGGCGTTCGCAAATTTGGGCCGTATTCTCGAACTACCACTTAGAAGATATGTTCACTTTTGCGATATGTGGGGTGACTATCCCCAGACACGCACACTCGCGGCAGTGCTTCTGCACTGCGATAAGATAGCCTGCTTGGCACCGTGTCAAGAATGCCGTTGCTCGTAGACGCCGATGCGTCTTGGGCTAGTCAAGCGAAATGGAAAGTATCCCCGACAGTGACGATCTGAGAATACAGCGCACCATTCTTTGGCCACTTGTGGAACAAAATCACTTATTTTTTGCCGAATCCAGTATTTCAGACGACTAAAGTAGAACCTTATTGGACACATTCCTGTTATGTACGTTTTTCCGGTGCCAACGTCCGTAATCGAGAACTTAAAAAATGGTCCGAGTTACGTTCACTTTTGACCGGTTCATACATTCCCAAACTCCAATCACATGATATGTTTTCTGGCCACTAGATCCCATGTAAACAAGAAGGTGGTGCGCAAGGCGCGCACGATCGAGAACAGTATATAGAGTAAAACCTTGTTAATTCGAAGTCATCGGGACCGAAAAGAAATCTTCGAATTAAGCAGGTTTTCGAATTAACTGAACACACAAAAAAATGCAACCCAGGCAAAAAGTTTTGCTGCAGGAATGCGCTACCTTTATTCGGCAATCTTTGGATTACTTAAAGTAACCATAGATGTTGTTTTGCCACGTCCTGCACTTCGAGGCTCCAAGGGTAATGTTTTCTAGTTGGCCAACTACGTGCAGCATTTGAGAATTTCTACCGTAGCACTCAACAAAACTGCGGATAATGTTCAGCGATCCAATAACTTCCCCGAGGGTGGGTGCTCAGGAGGGCTCATTACTGTCGTCGTCGTCACTGTCATCGCATATGGTCGCATCAGCAGTAGCTTCACTCTCCAAGTCTGAGTGGCACGTTTGTTGATCATTTTCAAAGTTCAGATACGCGGCGAAGCCAACTACACCGGGTTCACTATCCTCTGTGTAGAGTGCATTGATGTGGTCACAATCCTCGGCTGCTTCTTCATCAAGTGCACATGAATAGTCAGCATCAGCATCGACGGTGCTTTCCTTTGAGAAGCCAGCGTGCTCAAAACACCGCATGATCAAACTGGCTTCCGCTTGCTTCCATGCATACACAATAAGACATGGTCTAGAGGAGGAGGATGGAGTACTTCTTGCCGTTGTCGTAGCAAAGGAGCATGCGCTTGAGCAGGTGGTGGCGGTAAATCTTCATGTGGTGAATGACGCCTTAGCCCATTGGCTGCGAGGTCGACCTGGTGTTTGGAGGAAGAAATCCTGATGGCTTTCAGGTGTGGGATGTCACCATGCGTCAGGCAATTATCAACAACAAAGAGTACATTCCTGCCTGTGGCCGTGAACTTGCGGTCAAGCTGCCAAACGTAATCTTCAAATATTGCGCCTGTGACCCAGGCTTTCTTGTTGTGCCGGTAGATAAACTCATCCCTTGGCAACAGCTCTGCATTTTTAAAGCAGCGAGGCTTCCCACTCTTTCCAACTACGAGTAGCAGCAGCTTGTGTTTGCCGCACATGTTCGCGCTGAACAGAACATTAATTCTTTGCTTACCCTGTTTTTAACCCTTGACCGCAGTGTCCTTCGCAGCGAACGTTTTTGTGGCCGGCATCATGTAAGAAAGGGCTGCCTCGTCAAGGTTGTACACATCTGCACCGTACTCACTAAGCAACGGAGCCAACGTGTGTTTCCTCCAGTCGTCAACGACACTCTCATTTGCACTTCTGTTCTCGCCAAAGATGGCTACAAAGGTCAAATTATTACGCTCTTTAAAACAGCTGAACCAAGTAGAGCCTAGTCGTTAACCTTCTCCCACAGTATCGGTCATTAACGGGAAGGTGGGCTGCATTTGCTTTCTGCAGCCAGCGAAGTAAAGCTGATTCCACATCTTGGTATGTGGGAGCCCGTACGTTGAAGAATATGTCTTGCTGTAGGCCTCCAGTACCTTCGACTTGTTCTTCAATACTGTGGACAACATCGAGAGGGGCATGCGGTACCTTTCAGCCAATTCGGTCTTGGAACACGTGTTCTTACCCGCTTCTTGGATCAAGCAGAACTTCTGCTGCAGTGTTACAGTCTTATACTTTGGCATCTTCGCTCACTGGCATTTCTGCACAGTTCAGAAAAAAAACACCACACTAGCAGCAACACCCCTAACGACTGTACACAAAGAAACGGCACAGACCAGCGTTGCGTGTACACACATCGCCGCAGGCGCGGAGAGAGAATGGGCGAACGGCAGCCAGTGGCAGTGGCACGGAACACGCACTGACGCTGCGACTGTGAGGAGCGTGCGGAGTGGGGGACGAGAGCACATGACAAAAACCGGTATGCCCGCTGCATTGCAATGAAGCACATCTTCTCCTCTGCAGGCTCGCGTTTCGGCGGTGTGCGGGGCTTACCGTGGACTGATTTTTGTGCTAGCAGTACTACATGTCAGGCGCTTCGTCTATAAATACCGTATTTAAACGATTGTAAGTCGACCCCGCCATATCGCGTGACAGGAAAAAAAAAAAGAGAGCATACCCGAGGGCGCATTCGAAAACGAAAATTTATTAGTAGCTGACATGGTCACTGGACTACTCGTCTTCAATAGTGTTGCCATCGTCATTGTTGCTGCGGTCCCACAGCGCGTCGTGGTCCAGCGAAATTTTATATTTGGCAAACGACCACACCACGACATCTTGTGAAACAGCAGCCCACGCCGAATGCACCCAACCACACGCAGCCGTCAGGGAGGCTCTTTTTACAGGTCCGGTTGGGGTAATTTCGCGGTATTCTGCCGCCAGCCACTCGTACTCACGGTGGAACAGGGCCTTAAAAGGCGAAGATCCGGGCTTGTTACATGACCGTCGCACTTCACTGACAGGGACCGATCACGCATTTCAGTGACGTACTCCGCAAGCTTATCCTATGGCTCCGGAAAGCGTCCATACTTCGGCATGTGGGAAATTTCTCACTTGCCGTCACAGGTGACAGTTTCGCTTCGCTGCAGTCGCCACGCTCGCACCACCCGTTCAGAAACATAGAAATTGCGGCCCGCTGCGCAGGAATTCGTTTCTTCGGCGTAAAGGATGGCAGCCCTCTTGAACACTGCTGTGAACGAGTGCCGAACGATTAGTGGGCCTGGAGCACTCATGACGAATGGGGAAGCATACAAGTAGCACGTAGCCGGCAGTCAAGTGGAACGCGTCAAACCAATGCCTTTCGTCAAGAAAGCTAAGCGCAACAGGCAAAGAGAAACCCGCGAGCGGTGCCTGCTCTTCCATGAACTACCGATGCTCCCCGCAAGCGCCGCCGTTCTGAGGGTGCCACCGCAAATAGGAACAGCGGTGCTTCCATCAACTATTGACCCCCCCCCCCCCTGCCTTGAGTGTTGCGTGCACTGTAAAACTCTCAAAAACGTTGAAAAACCCTTCCGAAAAGCGAACAAACACGCGAGATAGTGAAAAGATACGCGTAGGGCCATAGAGCAAACAAAATCATAACTATGTTGTAGCTCCCGTTGGTCTCGCTATTTTGGCGGTGCCATGTTTTGGTTTCGATTGTAAGTCGACCCCCCAACTTCAAACTTCCAAATTTAAAAAATGTGGTCGACTTACAATCATGTAAATACGGTAATCGCAATTGCTATGTGGCGTCGCCTTGTGGCTCTGAATGGCCGTTGTTTTGTCGGGTTTGCGGGGAAATGAGGATCAGGAATTGCCGCATAGCACTCCAAATCTTCAAATTAACCGGTTTGGCCTAGGTCGCTAGTTCGAATTATCTGGTCAAATTTACATTGGAAAATATGGGACTGCAGAAAACCTTCGAATTATCCGGGATTTCGAATTAACCAAGTTTGAATTAGGTTTTACTGTAGCTGCCCGCTGCGGCAGCTTCACTGCAATACTCGCCTGCCCGTCTCGCATGAACACACCGGCGCACACCCAGTTTCTAATTGTGGTACCAGCAAATCATCTCCAGGGTCATTGCACGCGGCATTCACAGCTATCACCGCCAATCCTATTGCAGTAAGCATCTTCACCTATTGATGTGTGGTGCTGTCGGAAGTGTAGCGCACGCTTGTAATAGGCAATAACCGAAACGCCAGGGTGTCTACCAACCGGGAAAACCGGGAATTCTCAGGGATTTTGAATAGTCTGGAAATACTCAGGTAAAACTCGGGGAATTTGTGCTTCTATCAGGGAAAATTAGCTAATTTTATTGAAAGGGGACGAAAGTCGCGCAAATACTGGCTGGAGTAACAGAGGAATGGTAACGAATTGTCTTTGACATCGTGTCGTCGGCTGGAAGAGTTGCCAGTGTACAGTCAAGGATCGATTTTCCAGATGCCCGGTTTTTGGGGCGCCCCAACACGTATCTCATAGTCAGTGTATAAGAATGTCTGAAATTTCGGACGCAAGAACCCTTCGCCGTCAGATTTTTCGTCATTCTCGCATTGTCCGCAGGTCCAAAACGGCATTGGCCAAAGCCAAGTCTGTCTCGGAACTGGCGCTCTCGCACACAGATCTGCTGGCAGCCGTGGCCACCACCGCGGCAACGCTAGGCCTAGCTGCTTCGACGTTCGCTATTAAGTTTCTTGCCATTCGGTGCCATGTTTTAGAGCGCAGCTCTTTGGCGTCCGTTCCTGGGTTTCTCGTCGTCGTCGGCGTTGTCGTCGGCCTCGTAACCAGCTCCGCCCCCCTTTCATCCCCCCAGCGCTAGCAGCGACCGACTGATACCGCTGGATGCCGCTGACGCCGCTAGAGAGTCAAGATAACGTGACTGCATAGAACACCGTCGCCGCCATGCAGAAAGAGGAGGAAAGGGCCCCCCCCCCTGTTCTTGTGTGGCGGATAGGGTGCTCTTCAGTTGCCGACGCGCCGGTTATTTCACGTAGGCCCCGGCACGTCGACGAATAGGTGACCACCTTCCCACGGCTAGACCTGGTTCTTAGCGCTGCGGAAGCGAGGGTATCATATTGTTTGTGTCGGCATCGGCGGCGTTGTCCCTGAAACCAACTCCGCAGCTGGGGTTGACTCACTATCGGCGTCAGCGGCATCAGTCAGTCGCTGCTATCTCTTCCCTCCTCCCTTTATCGTGTTGTCCGCTTGCTGCGCGCGCTTCTGCCCCCATCGTTTGCCGCTGGGTGTACACGCCGCCCCCCTCCCCCCTCTTCCTGCGAGTCTCCGGTTGTCAAAGCGCCGGCTCGAACTTAATTCCTTTCTTCGCTCCTCCTCCAATGCAACCCCTGTGCGGTGGCAATCAGAGAGCCAGATCGGTGGCAGCGGATCTGTATATGTGCACCGCCCGAGCCGAAATTGCCGCTGCCGTTCGCCCTGTGCGGTGGCAATCAGAGAGCCAGATCGGTGGCGGCTTGACATAAAGACAAACAGCAATTTCCTAACACTTATGCGGGAGAACATCCCGTTCCTCTCGCTCGTAACGCGTCCCACGGCTGTGACAACCTCGCGAGGCACTTGTATAGATCTCGTCTTTGAGAATCAAGCATTGGTGTACCAAGTCGAACATATATCAGTCTATTTCTCCAACCACAAAGCTTCCTTCATGACTGTCAAGAACTGTTAGTGGAGTCTTTGTTAAAGGAATACGTGTGAAAAATAAAAAAAAAATTCTGTGATAGCGCATACATGTGTTGCTCGATTTCTTTGCCTCAATCTATCGAAAAGGTGAAACAGCTTATTTGCTGCGCTCAAATTTCGCATTAGGAAGTAACGTAATCGTCGGTAATTTTTTTTCATCAAAATAATTCACCGCTGCCAGCAATGACACCTAAGGTCCCTGAATAAAACTAAAAGGTAGTGACATGCTTTTATCTTGCCGCCGCTTCTGCTTCGAGGAACATGCGAGGAGGCAGGAGAGAAGGTCTAAGTCTCCCATTTTGGTTGAGTGCCGTCACGTGGTATTTTTCCCACGCTTTTCTCTGTTTTTTCTCCTTTTCCACATCTCGGTGCATTCACCACCATGACAGTTGGCCATCGAGTTTCTGTGGCGAGGATTTCGCAAGGGATTTCGTATGTTCTGGCTAAGTTTCGTACCTAACTGCGTCATTGAATAACACAGTTTTTGTTTTATGTTAGGGATTGATTTTAAGACTACTGGAGGTGCAAACGTGTACGAACGGAGCTTTTTTCTTTGTAGACAGGGTACGCAGCTCAGGCATAGGTAAGCTTATGCAAGGGTGCTATTCTCTGTGCTCGTTAAGATTTGTTTTCCTGATCGCACTATCATCAACAGGTGTATGAAACTATGGAGTGTGTAGGCTGTGTTCTGTCATATATTGTGCTAGAAACATACCATATTTACTTGAATAATGATCGCACTCGCGTAACGATCGAACCCCTGAATTTTGTCAAAATTTGCTCTTTTTTATTTCCCTTGTAGTGATTACACCCCGAACTTGCCGCAGCGATATGTGTTGTGCCAAGTTTAGCTAATTTTGATGGCGTTATCTGTCGAATGCTAGGTGAACGACAAACCAAGCGGTTTGCACGCACCAACCATTATCAAGCAGATGCCCCATTTCATTCCTTTCATCACTTTCCGCACTTCCATGACAAAAATAAAAGGCTACAACCAAACTCGCCTTTATTATGTGTAGGCTTTATAATGGCTGTGGTCAAAAACAACAAAAAAGGCGCCTTTCGTTTCTTCTCGTCTGCACTCGTGGGCACGCAACAAATTGCGAGTGGCAACGATAGCAGCCAGGTTTACACTGATACGTTAGAAGTGTACCCTCTTCATACGCCGACGCTTGTAACATGGCTAAGATATTCGCCCACCCTTAGCAGAAACGTGCCGTTAGGATAGTAGAGAAGACAAATACCGCAGTTTCCGCAGCATGCCCGCCATGTGTTCCAATGTCACTGGCAGATAAGCATGCCCATTTGTTTCAGTCCCCTCAAAGTGGACATGGCTAGCTACATTATTGCCGCAAACTTGCCGATATTAACGATATTATTCATTACTGACACGGAAGAAACTGTTTCAATGCACATAATGTATTCACGAAAAGAATAAAAATCGCGTTCGGCTTGCTCTGCCGGCCGCCATCTTTGTTTTGGTGTCCCGCACCACATACAGGGGCAGCCGCCTATTTGTTGACCTGTTGCCATCTCGCAGCAGATGCTAGATCAAAAAAAAAATCTTTTTTTTTTTTTTTCGGAAAATTTAACTCTCTTAATGATCGCACCCCTGAATTTGCATCAATTTTTTTTTTTAACAAAAAAGTGCGATCATTATGCGAGTAAATACGGTAACACCTGTTATTGTTGTAATACTGAGAGTGCGTAACTTTGTCAGTCCATACGTTCTTTTTTTAGGCGCTGCAAATATATTTTGCGAGGACAAGCTCTTCACTACCAGTGCAAGTGATTTTGCTTGTTGTGAGTAGGCTTTCTCCGCAGGATAAAGTGGTGCACGAGTTTGTTGGCTCACATTGACTTGGAACTACGTAAAAAAATGGGGGAAAGTGCTCATTGATGGAAACAATTTCTATGTAATTTCTTGTCCTTGCATATGCTTTGTTCCCAAATGAAGTACAGGTTCCGCTTAGATGTTTTCGCTTCAGAGCCAATGGACCAGTTTCACTGCATAAAGAGATGTCAGCGTCGTGACGAAACGAAGAAAATAGCTGAGACACTAACGTTGATCGCGAATGTTTCTACATGACGCTCACGTCATGCAGGCGAATATGTCACATGCCTTGCGTTTGGTCATCATGGTACTAAGATGACTAAATGATGAAGCTACACAAGCTGGACACACGGTAGTCAATTGGGTGCATGCAAGTACACACGTACACACTTCGAGCATCGCAAATGCATCCGAGTTGATTAATTGGCAGCTACATAGTGCTGCACAAACATGAGCGCATCGCCTTTGGCTTGTACCGGCGAAACCTTCATCACACTCTTTTCTTGCCGGGCAAGTGTCTAGGAAGCCAAATAAAGAATCTGGTCAATGCAATAGAAATAACTCGCGAAGCGGGTTGATATGTGCAAGCTGCGACAGTGTTTTTGCCTACGAGTACAATGCATGGCCGTGGACGACATGACACTCAAACAAAGCTCTGGCATGTATATAAACATCGTGTACATTACCTATACATTATTGGCGAGACAAAGAATTCTGATTTTTGTGCTGGTACTCGACATTAAAAGGAATTTGTCCACCAAACTAGCCTCAAAAGCCTTCTAACTGGAAGCAAGCAGCCAACCCGAAGCCACAAAAGAAGCTTGCAGTTACGCGCCAAAAAAGCAGAAAAAACATCTGTTTCTGCCAGTTTTATAGTGTTCCATCACTTTTCCTAGTACAGCACACAATAATCAATAAAATTCATGCGCAAACACCCAACAACAATTTTAATGTCTCACCTTGTGCAACTATATAGGCTACTTCTGAGCGAACGACCAAACTGCAAGGGTGAGCTACAAGAGAAAGAGCGAGCTGCAAGAAGGCCTGGAGAAGGAGAGGCTGGGCAAGGAGGAATGTCGCTACCTTTTAGTTTCAGGAACCTTAATGTACCTTTGGCACCTTTGTAAGAGAATGCACCGAGTGCATTCCCTAGCGGCACCGGTGCAGGCAAAGTAGGTCATGCACAGTGGGTCCATAGCCCACGCCAGTGCTTTGTTTCCATATATAGTATCGGTTGATGTACTCGCTGCATGCCCGGTCGCCACTGTGGAGCACATCTGCTGTGAAATATGTCTGCTGGCTATCAATGCCGACATTGTTTCAGGAACTGGAATAGAAAATGGGCTGCAGGTAGGCACTGGATGCCAACCTTAATGCTCTAATAAGTGCCGCTCGTGCACGTCAGAAGCACACAAGAGCTGAGATGACCTGTCCATTTCTTATCACAAGTGCCATCTGAGTCTGTGTTGATAATGTTTTTAAACATAATGTTTTAACAGCGATGCTCTTGCATGTAGGATTTTTTATGTTGCATTTCTCAACGTGTGGCTGCTGATATTTCATTTTTTATGGGGTGCCATTTTCCATTTTTGGACCTAATGTGTAGCAAGCACTATATAAGTGCCATGCCCAAGTATACTCATCTGGTCGCTAACCCCTGGCGGTCATGCCCAAGATAATTTGTGAACCTGAAACATCTGTAAACCGGTTGGGTCATTTACTTGGAAGTTGGTTAAACTAAAATTTTATGGTAGGCTGTATTTTTGTTGACAGATGGCATTGCCAAGTTTATCGACTGTCTGTGTTGCTTGCCCACGCATTTCTTAAACAATGCACATTGTTTCAGAAGGCTTTGAGGTTTATTACAAGGTGTTTTCAAGGGACAATGACAGCAACACAAAGGCTATGTTTCCTTACGAACACTAATTATCCTACTTAAAATTAATTAGCGTGTCTTAAATTTTGGTTGAATTTTCACATTAAAAATTTCTTAAAAGTGTTCTAATGTGTTAAGACAAAAACTGAATTTGTGCACATGGGAAAAAAACAGATGCTCAAAGGGTAAATAAGTGCTGTTACTGTGTCCAGCTGCAGTTCTGCATCAGTTTTAGTCCTGTCAAGTGCATTGATGATGTGTATAGATAGCCTTTTCCCTTGCGTTTCAGGCCAATGGCATCAAGATTGGTCCCCAGCATTCGCCAACCAGTCCCAGCATGCCGTCGAGTGGTGGTGGAGCAAGTGCCGGTGGTGGCTGCTGCTGAGCTGCATGCAGCATTAATGAAAAACAGCTCACAGTGGGCGTTTTTTCTTTGGCAACACCGATACACACGTACATATATATAATGTAATGGTACATGTGTGCATGTGTGTGTAAATACACAAAAGATATCTATGTACATGTATTATTCAGTCTCCATGGGTGTATACACAGCATGCTGAAGAAAACATTGGGAAGCTTGGGGAAGGGATGTGAAAAGTAGAGAGAATGTTAAGTATTTCTCTGTTTTTCTTGCAGATCCCAGCACTTTTTTCTTGCCTGGTTGGTTTGTGCTCTAACTTTGCACCTACTTTTATTTTTGTGAAAATTATCACCTGCGAGCTCCTGTATGAATGTGCAGTCTGAGCGAAAAAAGTATCTGCAGTTGGAGTGTCTCATTTTCTTGTCTGCAAGAAATATGTGAAATCCTGCAAAAAGAAAGCCAAAGTTTCAAAGGGGCATGTGCAAAATTGCTCGTTCTGTGTACATTTATGCCTTGCTTTTCCAGGGTGCGTTTCCTAATAGAAAATGCTCAGCCTCTTCTCGTATGCTGCTATGCTAGTGCTGTTAAAAGAGCCTCGCACCGACATTATTTTCTTCTTTTTCGTGAAACACTTCTGTGTTTGATCTGAATCACTATATTTTTGTGATGCAGTACTAGTCATAAACATTCCCCACTCTGTACTAGTTTGTTGTGTGGCATGGAATTGGGACAAAAAATGCTTCAGTGTTCAGCGTGCAAGCTTCAGCCTTTCATGGTCCATGAACTTCTCGTGAGCTGATGTTTGAAGCACAAAATTTTGTTGTCTTTGCTATTTATGCTTGCCAAGTGTACATATTGTTTTTCAATGCAAAAAATTCGATAAAGGCTTGTGTGACTGTGCTACAAGTGAGCTCTTTGAAGGTAGCTTGGGCGATTGTGGCAGTGAGTTGGAAAAGCAAGTTTTTATGAGAAGTGAGTGATGTATTGGTACTGGCATTCTATCCTGTGCTTAACCCTGTTAGCTGGCATACTTGTCTGTTTGGAATAAATTGGTTTTAACCTAAGACCTTACCTGTTTATGTTGCATTTGCCATTCATGCCTACACTGCTGAATCTTTGTAACGACATAGCATTTGAAGTGCGTGCGACGGCAGTTTCTGGAAAACTTTTTGGCAGTGGAATTGAAGAGTTGCGTGATATCTTGTATTTGTGTACTGGAATTTTAAAATTTTGGAGCATTTGTGGAAACTTCTGCGCACTGTGTTCTTGTGCAGCATCATGAACCTTATTCTTTTGTTTTGTGGGGATGACATGAGATCTTAGTTCATGTAACACCAGTATCTTGCTATTGCACAATCAGGGAGTATATTTATGAGCTTGGGGCCAACTTCAATTCCCTTATTCAGGTACATGTGAAATGCAAAAATGCACTTATTAGGCAACTAATGAATTGAGTTGGATGAAATTTGTTCATTTTATGAGAAAAGGCTCACTTCTATTGACTGTTGAAGGCATCATTTTGATTTTGGTTCTCGAACTTTTTACAAAAGGTGTTAAATTTCAGTAAATGTACAAAATAGACCTCTGTATATATATTCATACTCCATAACTGCACAAAAACAAGGTAACTGTGGCTGTTACTTCATCTAAAGTGGAAAACATGACGGATTAGTTGTCAGCTTAGGAATGTTTTACTCCATGCACTATGCACTTGTGATCTTGACTGGGTGCAGCCCTTCACAGGGGCAGGCCATTTCAGCGGTCTGTAATCCATATGATCTCTGTACCTGAAGAGAAAACTATCGTTTTCACAATGTATTTTCTTGCTCGTGCACATTTCACGCCTGGTACCCGTCTTGTCCCCAACTGCCAACGTTGCCACTGCCCAGGCTCTATTGAGCAGTACACCTGTGAATACAGTCAGTCGTTTCCCATGATGCCTGCGACTTTAAGGCCAACTGCAACGAAATTGTACATTGGGTAAATTGATTATAAATGTTGCAGGGTTGGTAATTGGAAATTATGGAGTATGGAGTAATTATGGAGTAATTATGGAGTAATTGTGGAGTTTTCTCGTTAGCCACCTTGAAATAGCATCTAAGCAGGGCAACCTGGTGGGCACCATGGGCACCTGGTGGTTAGTTGATTGATGTAAATCCCAGCACATCGTCACCAAGAGTTTATCAGCGTGCTGCGGGCACTGCCTAATCTCCGTGGTTGTGCTGAGCACAAACGCACATTTTACACAAGATTCTCTGTCTGAATTATCTGAAGCAGCCATTTTACGCTGTCCGAACTAGATTGCAGTTGATTTTCACAGCTTTTTATAAGAATGTCCAAAGATGCCATACTGCTTGTGGTTGGAATCAATGAAAACAAGCTGCAGTAATATATTTTTCTTTCTTTTTTCTTTCAATTTCATGGTGTCAAGTTCTTTAAGATGCTTTTTAAAAGTCCTCTCTACCAGTTAGTGCACAGTTCAGAGCAGTATACATTGCTCCCAACACTTAAGAATTTAGTTTTCTTTGCTTAGTAGACACCAAATCAAAGATTTCTCCATTTTTGCATATTTGGATAGCAGCTCCCAGGTAAACTTTCCTCGCAATGCCAAAGGCCGCCACTGGTCCTCGACAGCGTGAGGCATAAAGTTTGCCTTGCTGAAGGTTGGAGCTGTTGCGTTCTGCTGCAAGTCAAGCTGCCTGCCGCAGTCAATCGGATATCGTTCAATACTATTGTCCGAAAAGCTGCTTAACACTGCACATGCCAGAGGACGCTGGGCCCTTTCATTTATCCTACCACTATCGCCGACGCCAGCCAATAGGGCAAAAGAAAGAGTGAAAATGGAACTACCTTCCAAACGGCTGAGACTCATGTAAAACGTGGAGCTTTGCAACGCTTGTGATGCCACATTCGAGCGTGACCGTTGTCTCGTGATGGGCATTTCGAAGCGTCATCGTGAATCAATGCAAAGCTATTCAAACTTGTTTCTATTGTGTTTCTGCCATTAGCATTCCTTGATTGGTCAAAAACTTTAAAGCCACACCCACTTAGCCTGTCACTCGATGCCGCAAAAATGGCCCTTCTCAAAATGACATGTACTCGCTGCTTATGCATAATTAGCTTGCACAAAAGCAAATTATTTCAGTTCGGTGCCTTTATCATCATTAGCCGTGTGCTATTGGTAAAAAAACGTTTTGGGCAGCGCTCGCTTCGCCTGTCGCACGCCATCATGAAAACTTGCCACTTCAAAGTGACGTGTACGGATTGAACATGCAAAATTATGTCAAAACATTTTTTGGGGAAAGGAGGAAACAACTTTATTGATACCAAGGACTAGGTGAGGTCATGAGGGAATAAGTTTCAGGGGAAGAGGAAGACGGTGGGCCTTCGGGCCACTCTAGGTGGTCGAAAGTCCTTGTGCTTCGGCGACCCCTATGGCCCAGCATACGACCCGCAGTTGATGTTCCGGCTAAGAGCTGCGCAGAGCAGCCTTCCAACGTTCCTGTCGCTCAGCCCCCTCAAACGGGGGGAGTATGTGTGGGCAATAACACTATATATAATTAAAGTCAGCTCACGGACTCTAGCAGAAACAACAATGGAGTAAGGCGTCGCCTGGATGAACTAGAGAATTGATGCAATGAGAAACCAAAGTTCGTTTGGAGTCGACGCCAAACGACTTGCTTAGCCTGGGACAGATTTGTGAGGTGGAGGGTAGCTGATGGGGAAGTTGCAGTAGCGTAATTTCATGATATGTGAGTAGGCATTCTTGCACGCTGCGAAAGGAAGTTAGACCGTCCACTGCCAGGTTTACGAGTGCTCGGGCTTGTTTGTAGGCGGCTGCATTCCTGGGATGTCCACAGTGTACTGGAACCCATAGGATGGTGATTGTGTGTTTGGGAGGAGGGGTGGATTATAGGATACGATAGGTGGGTTCGTGAATTCAATGCAAAGTTGTGAATTGTTTTTGAATCTGAGCTGTATTCCGCCCGAGTGTGAGCAAGTGCTAGAGAAAGTGGTGACTTCTTCCGCCTCGATTGGTTGAGCCACTCAGTCGACAGTGGTGCAACAAAGTGGCTTATCGACATTAACCGAACTACCTCTCTGAAGGCAGGACAATGAAGGTATTCCGCACCATCTACATTAACAGTTGGGGTTGAAGGTGAATAGTGCTTATGGAGTGCTCTGGCTACCCTTCGGTCATAATTGTGGGTTGGATGGGTATTTTTCAGTAATGGTGGAATAGACTAATGCAGTCTGGGGGAGGGGGGGAGGAAGTGGTGGGGGTGGTGCATCCTATGAGTTATTTTGAGACTGAAGGAGCTGCCTGCCCCTTTCAGACTGGGAAAGACTGGTGTAATGGCTTCTGAGGTGTGCTTCGACTAATTCATCAGTTGTATTATGGAGAAGTTTACTCGTGGTACTCTTGGGAAGGTGCATGACAGCTTTATATGCTATGCCGATGAGGCGATCTACCTGTTGCCTCTCAAGGGATGACAGGTGCAGATAGGGGAAGGAGTAAGTTATCTTGCAGAGGCAGAACGCTTTGACCTGGGAGTGCGTGTCCGCTTCGCACATTCCCCTGTGGTGATTAAAAATCCTCCTTATAAGGGCGGAGGTATTGTGCACCGAACTCCATATGGCGCCTATATTGATGGAATTGCAACTGTTATTGGAAATGTGGAGGCCTAAAATTATTATGTTGTTTTCCTCTGGGATGAGTTTAGCATTCAGGTATATTGAAATTGCTAGAGGGGAAGGGTTTTTGGGCCGAATGAGAAGTTCACCTTGAGGAGCCGAGCAGCTGAAGCCAATACTCCGCTCATGTTCTTGGACCATTTTTGCTGCTCTTTGAAGGGTGTATTCGATTGTGCCACTGTTGCCTGTGGTGGTCCAGAGAATAATGTCATCAACCTATAGGGAGTGCTGTAGGGTCAGTATGGCGAATAATTTTTGCACAAGGGGGATTAGAGTTGCATTAAAAAGGAAAGGAGATGGGAGGCCCCTTGCGAAGTGCCCCTACTGCCGAGGGTGAGTCGAGGATTTAGCTGATCCCGAGGTGTATCTCGACAGTTCAATTGGTTAAAAAGGCAGTAACATATTGATAAGTGAGGGAAACCACATTGAGCTGACTGAGGTTTTGTAGAATAACTGTCACATATTTTCGAATGCCTTAGTCAGGTCAAGTGCCAATAATCCTTTGGTGAGATGTGGGAATTCGTAAGTTAGTACCTTTGCTTTGAGTTAGATCATTACATCTTGGGTGGAGAGCCCTGCTCTGAATCCAAACGTAGGACGGAGGAGGTGATTTTTCTCCATGAATCTGTTTAGGCGATTGAGGATTACATGTTCCATGAGTTTGCCTGCACATGAAGTGAGGGATATTGGGTGCAAATTAGCTAGGTCGAGTAGTCTGCCTGGCTTTGTGATGAAAGTAGCCTTTGCATGTTTCCATTGGGGAGGCAATGTGCCTTGTTCCTAGTGGTGGTTACGATGTTTGGTTAGGACCCTAATCAAGCCTGCAGCCAGGTTGCTTAGAGATTTGTTGGCGACGCAATCGGGGCCGGGTCCTGAGGTGGTCTATAGGGCTGTCTAATTCTGGCTTGGGGAGGCCTCCGTAGTCTGACATGCACTCGGTCGCGTGCTGCGGAAAGTAGGTATGGATTAGGATTTGTACTGCGTCCTGACCTCGCTGCTTCGTTAGGTGGTACACTGGGGTAATTAGTTTGCTAGTTTCCACCCTGGCTTTAGATGGTTCGAACAGGCTACGTAGGAAGGACCACGTTTATTTAAATTGAAGGCTTCCATCAAGCCTATTGCAGATCTGCGTCCAGTGTTGAGAGGCAAGGTTAATGGCTTGTTCTGTGATGAGGTGGAGGACGGTGGACATGCGGCACCGCAATATGCTTGGTTGTGCTTTTGTCTCGGCCAGCGTCTTTCCATACTTTGATAAGCTTCCCATAGGTGTAGCAAACAGCTGTCAACCGGCTCGTTTTCCTGCCCAGTCACTAGTTTCTGCTTAGTCGCTAATTTCTTATGTTTGTGTAACTGGGCGACCCATTCCTCGTAGTCTGAAATGGAGGTGGCTTGTTCCTGCTTTCTCATTTTTCTAAATTTATCCCAGTCTACAATAGGCTGTAGTTGGTACCACATTCTGAGATTACCTGCCTGAAGGGTGATGTCAATTATATAATGATAACTGCTTAGGATTATGCCAGTGTTCTGCCAGTGTGGCCAACGAATGTTTTTAACGAATGTTGAGGCCGGGCACGTGTCCCTGCTCACGCCATTTCCTATACAGGTAGCTTTCGTGGTGTCCGTGGCAAGGGATAGCTTGTACTGCTGGATGAAGTCGTAGAGTTGTCTTCTTTTGATAGTGGGGGCCCTGTAGGGAGAGGGCCATAGATTTCGATTGGTTCATGGCACATAATGGGTAGGGGAGATTTGGGTTGTGTTAGTGCATTTAAGTGCTCGAGTATTAAGGACATTTGTTGTTTGAGGTTCTGGTTTTCTTTGGTGAGGCGGTCTATAGTGAAATGACAGTAAAGTTCTTGGGAATCTGAGCAACTACTGACGCGTTGGTAGACGCTATCTGCCCAGCTCACCTGTTGTGAGTCCTGCTTCACCGTGGCTGTGTCCCATCGTGTCCCGGGTCCACTTGATCAGTGGACCCGGGCTCATTTTTGAAATCCGTTCAACAAAGTTTTGCGCTCTGCAGCGTTGTGTAGCTGTTGCCCACCGCCCCCAAATCGCCCCTCCAGCGACGTAACGGTAACGCTAACTAGAATTGGAAACTGCTGGTATAAATCCTGCCTTTCCCACCGTGCGGTGAAAGTGAGCAAAAGGAACAGCACAGTGAAGTGATTGACCCCAGTCTGTACAGAGGTCTGTCACCAGCTGGATCTTGACAGCAACACTTCGTTTGAAGACTGTGTGCAGCGTAACAGTGAACTCCTTACCTTTGCTGAACTATCGGATCTGGAAATTGTTTCCAGTGTTCATCCAGAAGAGCTCGACGAGAAAGATGCAATGGCAGAGGCAGATCCAAATCTTGTAACTCTAGCCGAGGCTGCAGGATGCCTTGGAAAGATGCGAGATTTCGTGTTACAGCAACAAGCTGTGTCAGGGGATGTGTACAAAACCATGCTCTCTGGACAGCTTTGTTACTTCTTGTGCTTTGAAAGTACCAGTGCAAATGAAAATTAGATTTCATTTTTCAGAATGAGATAGCAACATAACTGTTACGCACTTCGTATATATTGCTGTACCAAACTCGAGAATTGCATACCCTTTTGACTTGGTGTCTGCTGTGCCCTATGCTGTTCCATATTCTAGTGAATATTCAGTTCAGTGAACTATTTCCTTGGGTCCCTTGAAGTTCACTCAAGCAAAGTTCTATACTGTTTGCTTCAAGTGTTTTAATGTGATTAGCACTATTTGCCTACTTCAGCCGTTTTCAGCCTGTCTATTTATCCTCTCGCACTGACCCAACGGCCCAAGATGTATACCAGCTTGGACCGCGAGTTATGTGCTCATGGTCATGATGCCGTCGTGGTCGTTCGTCATCACACAGGCATTGTGATAGTCGCCATCACCCTATTGTCCTCATACCAATACCATTGTCATGCCATCGTCGTCATTGTGACATCATCATACAGAGGTCATGCATTCGTTGTCATTCCATAGTCGCGATACCGTCACGAGTGCAGCTAACAAATTTAAAAAGTAATAAATTCTGGAATTTTACATGCCAAAACCATGACACGATTATGAGGTAGGCTTAATAGAGGGACTCCGCATTGACTTTGACAACCTGGGGTTCTTTGTCTTGCACCCAATGCATTTTAACCGACTAGCCCAGCAATACATGCTTCTGGGCCACATCACGAGCGTATAAAATGAGTATAAAATAAAAAGCATTATTGTACAATTGAACGCTGCTGAGCGGTCCTTGAGTTCTGAACTTCCCGCGGGCAAGCGAGCGCGTCAAGACGCTTGGTGCATTTTTGTTTGGCCTTACCGAGACGCAGTTAAAAGGAAGCTTTAGCTCGGGCCAGACTCCGTCGCAGCCAATTCAAATACATGTAAAACAAAAACGTTTTTTCTGAGATAAGCCCTGGACCGATCTTAAGGAAGTCTGTTGCATTTTAGAGAGTTAAATTCTAGCGACTGTTGGAAGTGAAATTTCAATTTAGAGCCTGAAATTTTTTTAAAGATTTTCAAAAATTCGAAAGTTTGAAAAAGTAGAAGCACGAAGTTTACAAATTAATAAGTGTGCATCAAGAAAGATATCGCATTTCTGTAAGCGGTTTCCACTAGTTCATTGAAAGCGGACAAATTTGGTATGTCATTTTATATCTTATGTGAATTTGTTATGTTGTGTACAAGGGCTCTGCAAAAGCTGTATCTCCATATTACTAATTTTTTGTAGATTCATGTGTAACATCAATTTTGTCCGCTTTAGATGTACTCTTAGATGCAATTCACATATTTGTGATATCATTTTTCATTGCCGAGTTTCGCTTTCTGAAAATTTACGATTTTTGCCAATTTTTAAAAGATTGATGACCTAATTAAAATATCCGAAACCAACAGTCACTAGATTTTAAGTACTTTTTTTTTTCAATGCAACAAATCTAGTAAAATCTGGTGCAGTGGGTTGATGAGAAAACCGAATTCTCCTTTTACACATATTTAGATACGAGCACACGAGCCAAAGCTTCCTCTGAAAATGCAGGCGAGAGTTTGCACAAACAAGGAACGCGCCAGAAAAAAAAAATATCACCAAACCGACTTTAATACACCAACCTGTCTATTCTGGGAACTTTTTTTGTGCGTACAAGACTGTGCCACTGAGATGGCCGGAGTTTTTCCATAAATTAATATTGCCGGTCAGAGTGCACACACCCGATCTGAGTCCTCGAGCCGATGATTTCTGCTGGCCATCCTGTAGTTGCCACTCAACATCAGCTCAGGGGTCATTTGAGGAAGAAAGAAGACAACAGAGATAAATACTTTATTTAAAAGGCGCTGGAGATATTTGCCTGACCACACGCCCAACATGCTAATCCACATGAGAAGGGGGATGCGTGAACTGACGCTCATATACTGCACAACAGCATACACAAATGATAATCACACACGGTAACAGGCAACTAAAGCGTCTTATTCAAGCCAATGTCTAGGGGGAAGACAAATAGCACTTTCGTTGTGAGCAATTTCTATCGAAAAAGCCCATATGGCCCACATTCAATAATACCGTAGCATAAATAGATCCCATATAAAAACCGACGTCCCTCTATATGATATATGGGGCACATCTCATATAACATATGGTTATCCCATTTAAAACATCCGTATGTTCCCATATATGTCCCATAAGGCATGTACCATACGGTCCCCACATTTATGTGAACATACAGATTTTTGTATGGGATCTCGATATGGGGGGGGAGGGGGCATCACATGCGATTATGGGCTATGAGGCGAATAGGTGTTTATCGATCATGAAGATCACCAGACGACGGCACTCGCAGGGATTGGCCTGTCCCTTTAAGAGAGAGGCACGGACACCAGCTGCAATGAGTCGCCATGCGCCACTCCAGCGACCCGGTCAGCCCCAACGTTGCCCGCCATGCCGCAGTGGGCGTGCAGCCGCTGAAGCACCATGTTGTGCGTGGTGCAGCCTACGTACACGTCTCTGTGTTAGACAGCTGATGTCTCGAACAAGCTGATCGTTTGCTTGCAGCGAAGAAGACAAGAGCACCATATAGGGTCTTTAGAGCATCAGCACTGCATGGTGCCGATATCTTGTGACGTAAGCAAGGTGTGCAGAACCTAGCTTTGTTGGCATCACAGTGACCGTGTCCAGCTTATTTGCTGGCGTACATCTTTCAGCAGGAACATTGGCCTTCACAGAAGAGTCCTTTTATTTTCCAGATTCGTGCAGGTTTAAATTTAATGACGTTATTAATTGAACACAATATGCCGAAATTATCGCCCTTGTTCTGGTTCATGCCTTCTCTAACGTCACCACTAATATCACAAAGAACAGCTCTGTGGGCAATTTTTTCTTTAAGATAATCCTTTCTTTTTGTGTGTTTGTATGTGCGAATTTAACTATTTTATATGCGACGAGAGGTGCGAAGTAAATTAATCACTTTCTTATGATAGCCAAAATAACTGCATCTCGTTGCGTCAGTGGTGACATAAGAGCAAGCACTCGCCGGGAACGGTTGCGACATGTCGGGACAATGTGTTTAACTACAACTAGAACAAAATTCAGGCAGAACTCATCAACGATAGCTATCCATGCATCCTAATAGCATTCTTTTCAGATGAGTATGAATTCGGAGAAATTTTAAAGGGATTTCTTTTTTTAATCGAAGAATGCCTTAAACGAGGTTTAAGCCCACATTTTTAGACTGCATCACCTTCGGGATCGACCGACATTTTTAGACTGCGTGCGCTATCTCCGGAATCGATCCGCGAAAACAGATGGATAGCCGGGAAGAAATCTATAGTCTGACAGTGCCAAGAATGCAACTTGCGTTAAAATTCCAATATTATGCAGCCTTTTTGGCAGCTCATTCCACACAGCATACAGTGTGCACCACTTCAAGATCTTGTCGCTCTCGTGACAGCTGTTGTAGCGTATTTAGTGTCATCATGCATGATTTAACGTTCACATATTTTACTGACGGGCATTGGGCTATATAAAGGAGAGCTGTATCAGTCATGTTTCTGCAGCCTTCTATGTTGAGGTGTCTTAGTCTCGTTGATGGTCTGAGGACCGACGTCAGTGCTCCATCGTCCAACTAGAGGAGGAAAAATAAAAGAAGGCCATCATTCAGCGCTTACGCATAAGTGTGCGACGGAAGCCCACTTGCAGCCTTTCCTCGCTTATAAAATTGCAGCACTGGCATCTGCATTCACCTATGTTGTTTGACGCCGCTGCAGCTTCTGCAGGCGCTGAATATTTTGTTTCCCAATATTTTGTTTCCATCGCTTTTTCGGCAGGCTGGTTGGCTTCTTTTACCCATGCATTGCAAAGGATTGGCTAGTGTAGCCTGTATTAGTTTTTTTTTTCTTTTCGAGTACTATATGGCAATGGAAACACTAGCTCAACAAAACGACGACCACAGGCAGGAGGATCGATCGGACGGAGCACCTGACGTAATACTTAACGCATCTTAATATGCACAAAAATACAGGTGAACAGAAATTGGCGACTTCGCACAACCATGCGACAGTCAAAGGCCTTTCGGAAGTTGCGCCCCTTCCGCAGAGCTCCGTTCCGAAGCATTCGATAAACTTCCACTCGTCTGTGACTGCTCTTAGCTCATTCTCGAAAGCCTTCGGATCGCATTCGATATACCCAAAATTTGCCTGTATACTGCCGAAAACATCCAAATTCGACTTTTTTTTTTTTTTTTTTCGACACATCTCCGGTGTCTTCCGTAGGACTCGGTCGTCCCACCAGTGCTCCTCCAATGAACGCAGCGACCATATAGTCGGATCTCCAATTGCGGCGCGTACCAGATTCTGCATTGCGGGGGATCGAACAGCGAAAAACACTAGCGTTAACGGGAAAGGCAACGCTAACGCACTGTAGAGCAAGACGTCTAGATCAATTTATATTAAACGCAAGCGCCAAGCGGTTGGCGGCGCCATGTAGGTCTTTCAATAGGCACAACAAACATTTTGGTTCTGTGCTACGTTTATGTGCACATGCATAAGTACAACAGAGAAAACATTCACTGAAGCTATTGCGTAGATGAATAAATTATATTAGATGAATAATTATATGAAGCATTATATTTCCCATGACGCAGAATATCCGGCGTGATCAAGCGATAGTTGGAAAAATATGGCCGACGGCGCGAAGAGTAAAAACACATAACATATGCTCCGATGGACGTCAAATTTCTCATGAAGGTTCTTGTAAACAAAGTAAATTAATGGCTTTGAAAGAAAATAAAGCATGGTACATGTGGGTCATTTCTTTTCGGGGGGGGGGGGGGGGCAGCCCAAGGTGACTTTTCTATGCAAAAGAAAGGGAGGAGGGGGGGTTACTTTACTAGTGCAAATTTGAATAATGTTCACTATTCGCCATAAAGGCGCGTAAACCTGCAAAAGAGAAATGAAATGAGGTGTACCTCGCAGATAGGCCTGCGAGATACACTTCTCTACTTGGCAAACAAGGAACCACATCAGATGGGCTCGCGCAGGAAGAACACTGCCAAGAACAAGTAAACAAGCGAAAGTGAAAAATATTTCTATTAGCGTTTCTTGAATTAGCTCTTGAAGAATTATAGAGCAATATATATTTGCGGAACAATCACAGTTCTTTTGGATCCCTCGTTTACTGCTCTACCAAGTGCCGAAACCGACTCGTATTGTTATTTGGGAAGCTGCGCAACGATGCGTGGCCGCCAGTCCCGTACAACCAACCACGTATAGAGCGCAGGACGCTGCGGCTCTATAGACGTACTGCGCTCACCGCGCAAGGTTAGAAAAACGCCCACATAAGCACACCACAGAAGTGGATACGTCAGTTGGCTCGAGTAATAACTGTAGAAGCGTCATTCAAAAGACACGGAATTGTTCTCCATTCCCGGCGGCGTTTTCTCTCATTCCTTTATAGATGAAAAGACGTTGATCCATAAATATTTTCATAAACGGTTAAATTTGTTAATTTTCGCTTTTCCTTCCTGTTTGGCTGTTACTTTGGCCCTCTTCTTTAGTAGATCGCTTAATTTCTCAACTCCCCCTGCGACTCTTTTTTCCAGTTGCCAATTTTGCAGGAAAAGTGCTGTACAATTTGGGAAAAACCAGACGAGGTAACGGGTGACAGTCATATTGCTTATGGGTTTAAGGGTTATTGCAGGGTTTGATGATAGTCGCTCTTTCGCATTATTTTATTTTCAACCTTATAACCCGGGTATATGATTCCGGGGATCTGCCAGCGTCGTGGCGAGCCGTCACTCGAGGAAATAATGAAGCAAAAGGAAAAGTTCAACCCAATTGGCGTTTTCTCCGGCCGCAACTCGTTCCACGAGCATACAGACCAGCTGACTAAGAACCGAATCCCTTTCCTGGACCCTGGATCAGTCTAAACAAAGAAGGTTGAACTAACGAAGCAACAGCGATGCGCGTGACCGTTGAATAGATGATGACAACTGAACGCATCTCTACTTGATCGCGCGGGCACCGAATCTATGAGAAAACTGGTCTTCACACACCAAGAGATGCCGATAACTACCGTCATCCAAAAGGAGTGAAAAAGGCAGCAAAATGCTGATCGCTGAATAGCTGTCAAGTCTCAAGATTGATTTGGCGGCGCTTTACGATTGCGTAGGAGTGGTGACGTGGGCGGGGAGGGGGGCACGTAACCCTTCCCCCCCCCCCCTGGGTACGTGCCTTGTCTAGATGGGAATCGCTGAGCGCGCCTCTGGGTGCGAGACGAGTGCGCTTCCTCGACGCACATAATTGTGATATCATTTTCGATTGCTGAGTTACAGAGTTGTAAACACGATAGTTTCGTTTTCTGAAAATTTACGATGTTTGCCAATTTTTAATAAAATGTTGACGACGTAAATAAAAAATTCGAAACCAGCAGTCACTACATTTTAAGTTTTTCTTTTAAATGCAACAGACCTCGTCAAATTTGGTGCAGTGGTTGCCGAAAAAAAAATGAATTCTCCTTTTACATGTATTTAGATAGGAGCACCCGAGCTAAAGCTTCCTCTTCAGGGAAACGCCTTATTAGTATTCAAGCGCTCATAGAAACCTAACTAAAACGAACGAATCGTTAATAATAGATGTTTGCTTTAAGCGTTACATATCAGCTATCATTTTTCCCCATAAGGTAGGCGCGTTATATTTCGCTGGATCGATCCTTCGGAGTTGATCACATGCACTGCGCATCAGAGCGCTTTAGCATAGCGCTACTGGTTTTCGTCCCTGCAAGATGCCATCTGCGCGTGGGCATCGTGGCACAGCACACTCAAGCGAAGCTGGCCTTTCTCCATGGGTGGTAACGGCAGAGCGGTAAGGCTATGCTCGAGTGTTCTATTGAGGTAGCAGTAGTCGACGTACTAGTTCACTTACCTGTACGCAGAAACTCAGCACTAGCTTTGACAAGCTGGGACAGTGCAATATAATGTGTTTCAAGGACGCAGACGAGAGGAGGTTGCAGTGCCCAACATCGAGAGAAGTCAGTTCCCGAAAGACCACTGCAGCCAACACTCCTGCGTCGGACACTCGGTAGCAGCCACTGAGGCTCAGCTCTTTCAGACCACTGAGACAAGCCATGGAGTTGGGCTCGCACGTTTCCACGTTGCCTGAACGGTACAAGGCTGCGTCAGTGAGTCTTAAGCAACGTTCCATGCGGAGGACTCTGAGGAAGCGTAGGTGGGTCCAGATAGCGCGCACTGCGTCATCGGTAAGTAGCGTCGTGTGTGAGACGTCGAGGGATGCGAGCGTCGGCATGTGCTCGCTCAGACACCTTGCCACGGCGTCATTTATTCTGCAAGAGCTGACGTTGAGCGTTCGCATTGCTGGCCATGCTCTGGAAGAAAACAGCTGCACCATCGTTTCTGGATCGATGAGACAACATTCCGAGACACTGGCGTACTCGAGCTTCCGAAGGTGCGCCAGTTTAGCGAACCCCGCGTGCGTGATTTCCGTGCAATTGGACATATTAAGCTTTTCGAGGTGCTCAAGATTTTCACAGATGGTTAACAGACAGTTGTCTTTAAGTTGCCTGTTATACCCGAGGTTTAGGCACTTGAGTTTCGGCACGTTTTCACACAAAGCTCTCACACCCTGCAATCCTAACTGTGCGCACGAGGCCGCGTGAAGCTCCTGCAGCGTGTTCGAGTAGGCCGCAGACAGCTGCGCGACGCATTTGTTGTCGATCGCCGTGCGACTCAGGTTAAGCACCGTGAGCGGCGCTCCGTCGAGTCTCCTGAGCACGTGCTGAAACGTCAACACCAGCGGGCTATGCACTTGTCCAGGCGGGTAGAAGCGGCGGTAGATGGCCGGATGCACGCATAGCGCACAGCCTTCCAATGAGAGCGCGCGAAGCCTCCCGACCATCGTCATTACTTGATGAAAAGTAGAATCTGACACGTCAGCATTGTCCGAAAGGTCGACTGAGCTGATTCCGGACGGCGTAGGACGAAGAAATGGTGGCGCACTGTCGCCAAATGCGGACTCGTCACTTGACGGCACGAATTTGTCGCAGCGGCCAATCGCCAGGTGCTCTAGCTTCGGACACTTAAGGAGCACCGAAGCGAACTCCCTCCAGGAAAAACAGCAGTTCTCAAAGTTCAGCCTCTTGAGTGTCGGCCCTACGTGTTCCCAAAATTTGTCATCAGCATCCAGCGCAGAGTTCTTCACCACCAAGCACGTTACCACCGACTGTGAATTGGAGAGCGCAACCATTCGCTCTTTCACATTCTTTTCCAAGGTGACAACCACGTCGCCGTAGATGCGGCTGTCAGCGGTTAACTTGTGCCACGTTTTACAGGTCAACCCTGCCGCCAGCCTGTCAGCTACTCCAAGGTAAGCGAAGATACGGCATAGTAGCTGCGTGTGAAAAAAAAGGAAAAATGAAAAAAAAAGAGACGTAGTGTTTGGTCTTTCAAGACGTAATACGACTTTGTAAAGGTGTCTGGCTTTTCATCTCAGACAGCGCTGCTAACACTTCTAGCACATACAAAACCACCAGAGTTATTTTACTGTTTTTTTGTTTACTTTATCAAATCATTTGCAGTGACACCAGAGCCTAAACTATATAGTTGGCAAGCTAGACAGCAACTACAATGATGACAGATTTTTCCACAGTTACGTAATTTAATATGAAAGTGCACGAGTCAAAAATTATTCGGACTCACGCTCTCTCAACAGTCGCTATCCCTCTTTCCAGTCACAGCTGTGCAAGTTTAGGCGTGCCATATCGGTTCAGTTCTTTACTGCGGTGCTAAAAACGATGGCTGCCGCATTTGTTATCTACACCAAAGAACAGGGCGCATCCATTCGTTTTCTGCATGAAGGCGAGCCTGGATCCTGAAAAGGGCTCTGTGCGAAAAGTTGAAGTGAGCTACGCTACACACTCAGAAACCACGTGCCTTTGAGCATTAAGTCGAGCGCGTGCACGTGCCTTTATCAAAGGCCTGATGCAGCGCGTCAACACATCAGGGCACATGACATTTAGCAGAATTTGTCGACTCCAGTTAAAACTGTCCAGACCCTTCGTTGTGGTTTTGTTCTGTCGCCCGGTCTATGTTGTTGCGACGCAACTTTGTCGCTTGTGTGCGGCCGCCTAGCTTACAAACAGCTAGCTTTTTTTATCGACTTGATGGAAAGTTCTTCGCACAATGGCACATAACTGACACCCTTATAACTAAAGAAATGGGTGTTTTGTAAAGATAAACACCTTAAATCACATTACACTCTCGACACCTTCACGCTCTTAAAAAAAAAATTTACACCCTATGGGGCTTATCTTGTCCCGCAACGATAATCGTCATCTGTATTGCCCGCATTTACTTTCTTTAACGCTGCGAGCTGGGCACGAACGGCATGCGCGTTATCAGCGTGACAGCATTCTCGACAGGAAAGTAGCGAGCGCAGCGTTTTCAAGAAAGGAAACGCAAGTGGGGCAAATGATGATAATCGTTGTGGACAAATATACACCACAAAGGGTGCAACTGTTGTGCGCTCACCCGCCGCGGTTGCTCAGTGGCTATGGTGTTGGGCTGCTGAGCACGAGGTCGCGGGATCGAATCCCGGCCACGGCGGCCGCATTTCGATGGAGGCAAAATGCGGAAACACCCGTGTGCTTAGATTTAGGTGCACGTTAAAGAACCCCAGGCGGGCGAAATTTCCGGAGTCCTCCACTACGGCGTGCCTCATAATCAGAAAGTGGTTTTGGCGCGTAAAACCCTATCATTTATTTTGTTTCACGCTCTTGAACAAACTTACACCCTTGCCATTTTTCGTGCCACACAACTACACTCTTAAACAAAATTACACGGGTCGTATCTTTCCACACAACAGTCGTCGTCTTGCCCCCATTTCCTTTCTTGAACGCTGCGAACCCGGTACTTCCAAGTCATGAACGGCATGCGCGTTATCAGCATAACAGAGCATTCTCGACAGGAAAGTAGGGTAATTAGTAGCGACAGGAAAGTAGTTTTAATTTATAGCATCATCTAAAAACAGAGGTAGGTAGAAATGCGCAGCGCACGTCTTTTCCTCAACGTCACTCCTGCGGAGGGTGTGGGTTCGGCTCCCACCGGCTGCAAGTTGTTTTTATGCAAACCGCACGGCAAGACGAGACACAAGGAAAGAAGGGGACAGACCAGTTATTGAAAAAGCGAAAACCTCATATATTCTAGGACACCAAGATTACATTTACCAGCGCATTGAGAGTGCAGGTGCGAGCGAGATAACCAAAACACAGTAGTTAATTCAAAAGAGAGTATACATTAATAGGGCGTAGAATCATTGAATTATTGAGTGGGCTGCTTTAGCCATCCATCAAATAACCTATCCGACAAGGAGTATACGCTAATTTACGCCCCAAGAGTTACATTTGAATCGTGCTGGTATCTACTTATGTTTGCTTGATATACTTTCACCTTTGTAACCGTGATGATGACAGGACCTGTACACTGGCTGTACACATAAGTTTTTTCAATAAACTCCGTTGTAAGTCTGCAATCGTCTGTCCCTTTCTTTACGTGTGTTCCGTCTTGCCGCACAGTTTGTATCAACGCATCCATACCAACTATAGCCAAGCTATCAACAATGGCAGGTTGCTTTGTTCGTCCATTTCTACGCTTACCATTTCTACGTTTCAATTAAAAACAACAAATAATTTCTCCTATGCCTTTCCTTGGCTCAATTTACTGTTACTTCGTATGATTGTGACTAACTAAAATCGGGTATCTCGTCTCCACTTCCTCCCGTTCTTTATGAAAAGGACAGCAAAAATCAAGGGTGTGTTAGCGGCCTTTAGTACGGCATCCTTACCGATACGGGGAATATTTTGCAATCGTAGAGCTGGTGAAAGGCATACTCTGCGGAGTTGCCCCGAGTCGATTGGGCGGTAGACCTCTCACACACGCACGAAAAGCTACTCCTTACCGTGCTGTGTGAAGACTGCGACTGGATTTAAATGCAGACCAAATGCTTGCTGTGCATTTGTACGCGCGCATGACCTCTTATCGCCCTTTGCTTTTTCCTTTGCTTCTCCCCTTTTCTCAAATGTAAGGTAGCAAACTGGCTGAAACTTGGTGCACATATCTGCATTTCCTCCTCGTCCTATACGTGTAGCAAAAACCGCCGACGACGGCCACAACTTGCGGCTACACAGGAAGAAATGCACACACGCCCCTGGATCGCATTTGGTAGGGAGACGGTAAACAGAGCATTCTGCGTTCGCAAAAGTACACGCGCCTTCCTGTTTCCTTTGAACTTACACTACGTGACCATGCACGCTTCACTTCAGGTGTCTCAAAGAGTAGGTAGCGCTCTGTTCGGCATGGTTGCATCACTCGGGGCGCTCACACCAAGACGAAGGCGTCTACGTAGTCGACAAAATGCTTTATCGCGCGTTTCATTTTTGTCCTTTATAGGCTAACGGTCCACACGGAGGCACGAAAACGAGAAAAGGATGCGCCAACTAAGAATCTGCAGGAACCTAAGCGTGGAAACAGAAACCTCTCTGAAATGACATTGCATTCCTCACAATCCCTGTCATTCATTCATTCGCGCTCGAACAGATGCAAGTGATTCGGAACGAAGCGATTGAGCATAGCAGAAGTCAATTCACAGTGAAGCGATTCAGCTTCCATTGTCACCAGAAGGATTATAGTACTACACACTGCAAAGCGACAAATTCAAACCGCGTTTATCGCTTGTGTCAAGATCTAAGCCACACGCACCTCTTGAGGCAGTGCCCGGCACGCTGCGTAGTCTTCGGAGAGCTCCATGGCAACAGAGATTAAGGCTATCCAAGACTGCAGATTTGGGACTGTGTTGTCTAGATCGACCGTGTGGCATACATGGTATACATGTATACGCGATCGACTCAAAGGGGCAAGCGCGGCGCTCGCTGTAGGCGGATACGCGGACGAACGGACAAATAGAATGGATGGAGCAACGAACGTGCGAGTGCACAAGGGCAGGCCTGGCGGGCGGGGCCGACCTGGCAACGTTCCATGCGGTGCAGCGAGTCAGAGCGCCGTGGCGCCGTCGCCTGCTGTGGCCGCTTTTGGCTGAGCGAGCCCGTGCAGTCGCGTGCTCGAAGTCAATGTTTTCGGGCGATGCCGAGAAAAAAACGCCGCTCCTGGCGGTACAGTGCACGTTAGCTTTACGCGCAGCCGGCTCACAGGGATACGACGCGCTGCGCGGACCAGCGTTGACGTTGTAACAATGCACCACTGCTTGGCGAAAAAGCACGTCGAAAAACGCGCCGGCGTGGCACCGGGTGCATAAGCGTATTTACCGGAGAGGCACTTGCCCCCCCGCCCCCGTCAGAAGTTGGGGGGGTGGGGGCAAAGTCTATCATTTGCACCCCCCCCCCCCCCGCACTTTTGAAAGCAGGCACTTTCGGCTGCACTCTGTAAAGTCCAACAAAACTATAGCTGAATCTAAATTTTCTTATTAGAGTGGCCGCATAAGTAATGCTTTTCTTTACTACGCATCCCCTGCTTGGACAGCGAGGATTGTCTTTGGTGCCTACTCGGGACCCCTGCAGCAGATGACGCGTGGGATTCGCCATACACGCTCGCGTTGCGAAGTATGCTTGGCGTTGGGCAGTTCCCTAACAAATGTCAGCTTGCGCAACTTGCACCATGCCCAGTTTTTTGGGACCGCTATATCGGTATTCGAAAACGCAATCGGCTTGCTACATTTAACCTGCGGGCGAGGGGGAGGTTCGGACAAAGTATTATAATCTGCTGCGCCCAACGAGTGGTGAGCCTTACGGCATGAAATCATTGGACTATCAAATGCTGGAACTATTTCATCTCTGTCCAGAGATAGCCTACATAGCGTTGCTTTCACCATCAAAAATCTAATCAAACGTCTTAGCGCTGTACCTGTCGAATTTTATTGTGTAATCACGACTTATCGCAGATGTGCTCGTGAAAATGACCTTGGTCGTACGTGCAGAGCCATTTCAATACCAATGGAACAGTAACTTGAATTTTTTCTAAAGGCATGTGTCACTTCTAACTTTGATGATTTCAATTTCAGGCGGTTCATAGATAAGAGCTACGCTATCACTTGTTTCCGGGCAGAAGCTAACACAGCAGATATTTCGTATATTGAAAAAAATGACGGCCGCTTTTTGGTGACGTGTACCTCACATTTGCACTGCGTAGGTTGCGTGTGTGCTCTGTAAAGTTATTGAATAGTCGTTTTTTCCAATTTCAAGGCGAAAGCCTTAAGTGGCTTATACCCCCGCGGCGTGCGGTTCAGAAGATTATATGTGAGCTCGCCTCGCGCGTTCGTCGTCGTCTTCTTCCACAGCCGGCTCCGATGCCGCTCCATCATGCCCCCCCCCCCCCCAAAAAAAAAGTAGTTGAATGATTGGAAAATTAAGAGAGGTCGGCCGGAAAATGGAGCATCTGGCCTGCTACCCTACGTAAGGGAAGGGGAAGAGGGGAAGAAAAAGGGTCACAATGAGGGATGATAATGGGAAGAATGAGGTGAAGGACACATTGTTTAACTGTTATCACAAGCGTGTGTCCAGGCTCGTGTCGCCTAAGAAACGTGAAAGAGCATGCATTGTCTCTATCGTCTGCCAACTGTGTGGCCATGCGCTTAGCAAGAGGTCCTCCGACAGTGGTCTATTGCATATATGTCTCAAGGTAGCTGCCATTGTCAGTCTTTCGCGCACATACTCAGGGCACACCACGAGCACATGGTCTATAGGTCTATAGTCTCTACAACGCCACACACTGAACAGTCCGGGGAGTCTGTCCGTCCAATGACGTGCAAGTATTTGCGCGTGAAGGCGACGCCTAATCGCAGTCTGTGTATCAGGCATGTATGAGGGCGTGGAATTCCACGCAGAACAGGAAATTGCATATCGGGATCCAGTCTTTTAAGGCGGACGTGACGAGCGTCTGGCTGGGCCCAGTATCTTCTCGTCGCACTCCTCATTAATTCCGACAAGGAGGCATGTGATGTCCGGTCTGGAGAATGGCACTACAGTTCGCAGGCCATTGCTGAGGGCGCACCTTGCTGCAGCATCGGCCATCTCATTACCGTTGAGCCCACAGTGTCCCTGGATCCATTGGAACACTATGCGGTGGTGTTTTTCTTGAGCGCATGAAAGTAGCTCGGTGATCTGCAATGCCAGAACCTGATATGCGGTGTGGCGCAGCAAGCATCCCAAAATTTGCAGCGCGGGTTTTGAGTCCGTGAAAATGCACCACTCTTGAACCCTCGAGCTTATGTCGAAACCTCGAGCTTATGTGGAAGTTGAACCCGCGACCTTTGGTGTTAATTAGAGTGAAGTTAGTTAATACACAGTTAATTAAGGTAGCGTCAATTAAGGCACTCGGACCCACAACCTTTGGTGGGAGAAAACGAGTAAGAAGTAACAACGCATTCGAATGAGAATGTCAAGTAATTTAACGAATGTCTCCTGAGCACGCAGGCTTTTGCCTTCGCCCTCTTTGGCGTGTGCTAAAGTGACTGTCAATTTTTTATGCGTTATACACGGCATTTAGTTGTTTCTCCCCGATACTCTCGGTAAGACATGCGGGGCACGGTGTTTATATTTATTTGAAGTACGAACCAATGTTCTGAGTGACCAGCGATATATGTTTATACAGTGTAGGTTCATTACAGCCTTTGTAGAAAGTTACTCATTGAAGCGTTCCAGGGCGTCGTACTGCCGCTAATCGAAATGTTTCCCAGACTTCTAAAACAACACGAGATACGGTTGGAATACCGTGAAAATATAATTTTAAATGCAATGCGTTGCGAAACTTTCACTTTCCTGCTTTAAATGCAAGTGTTGCAGGTAATCGCTAAACCCTCGTTTTTCCATGTGTTTTCATGCATCATACGAGATTCGTAGTTTGTTTTCCCCTGTGTCCTCAGTGAGCTATACAAGTCATCGTGTTTATATCTGGGGAATATTAGGGGAACGGTACGGCCAGTGTCTAGGCAATGTTCCAGGTGGGAGGGTGAAATGCGCATTTTCCGGTAGAATACGTATGCAAGTGGTCCATAGCGTTGTTACACTGTTTTGCGAGCGGTGTAAAACTTGGGCGGTTGCGCTAGGATCAAACATAAAGAGAACAATATGCCAAGTTTATGTACGATGGTAAATGCGTGCTGATCAAATACAGCGTTAAAAAAATTGTAAGCAAGTGCTCGAAAGTGTCACGCTGCTGCTGTTAGCTAGGTTTCCCAATGTCCCAAGAGAACTCTGCGTTTCAGTTATTTTATACTTTGAAGAAATAGGCAGCATTTAAGGTGCAATATGTCGTGTAGCTTTAACGTTTCTGGCTTATTTAGAAGCGTTACGAATAATTATTGAGTCCTCACGTGTTTCTTTTTTACTTTTTTCATGCGTGATATATTAGTTTCGCCTGGTACCCTCACTGAAATAAATAGGCAGATCTGTTTCGTATGGTGACTGTAAGGAAAAGTGAATGGGTGAAGTGTAGGTGAAGTTAATAATAATAATATTTGGGGTTTTACGTGCCAAAACCACTTTCTGATTTATGAGGCACGCCGTAGTAGAGGACTCCGGAAATTTTGACCACCTGGGGTTCTTTAACGTGCACCTAAATCTAAGCACACGGGTGTTTTCGCATTTCGCCCCCATCGAAATGCGGCCGCCGTGGCCGGGATTCGATCCCGCGACCTCGTGCTCAGCAGCCCAATAGGTGAAGTTCAAAATATAGGGGTAATTGGAGCTTTCGCAATAAAGTACGCATGCAAACACTCTAGAGTGTTTGAGCGTGTCTAACGAGTTGGGAAGAATTGATCCCGCTGCCGTAGCAGAACTATGAAAGCCACCAATGCCAAAGTTAGCGAAAATTGGTGGTACGCTATGGAAACTTTCTGTGTGAAGTTAAATGCGGTTGGATTGCTTTGTAAAAAAAAATCTTATTGAAATGTTAGGGTGTGTGACATGGCTGCTATCAGCTATGCTTCCCGGTGTGCCGGCATAGCTGTAGGTTACAATAGGTTTGTATTTTGTGGAAAGGTGAGGAGGGACATGGTAACTGCAATGTGCCACAAAATTTTTACCTTCCTGGTCTAGTTAGAAGCGATGAAATGATTACTGAGCCGTCATTTTTCTTTCCCTATTTTCAGGCGTCATAACACCTTCTGACTTGGTTTCAGCGATGTCCTCGTAGAACTAAACAAGGTGTTTTGTTTATATTTGGCGAAAATAAAGGGCGCGTTGTGGGCAATAGGTAGGTAAACTTCAAAGACGGGGGACTAATTATGACATTTGCGGTAAATTACGCATGCAAGCGATCCGGAGCTTTATGAATGTGTTTTGCAAACAAATAATTTATTCCGTTGTTCTGGGAGCGCTATGAACTCAACCGATATCAAATCTAGTGGAAATTGAATGGGTGTCGGGAGGAAACAGGCAGGCATGGAGGACACCATGATAAATGTCATGGCGAAGTAACATATGTGTTGGTCAATTACTGGCTCTTTAAAGATGTGCAACAATAAATGTTCCACAGCATTACATGCGAGCAAGCTTTCAAACGGAACAGTCATGTATATACGGGCAACTTTTTCAAGTATGCGATACAATTACAAGAAACAAACATTTATTGCAACTGTTCGAAAGGAACAGCTTCGTTGGAAATCCGGTTGTAAGTCTCCAAGGTCGTTCCCATCTGCTGTATTCTTTTCTTGGGGATATTGCAAGTAATTTATGTTGATTGCACTTCGTTGCCTATAATCTCGGTAATACTAATATGTAAACTATCGATACATTTATTCTGTAGGTGTAAACGCCAAGGGCAATTCTTCGTTTAATTAATAAAATTGTTCGTAGCAAAGGTGATTTTTTTTTATGCGCTCTACTTCTGCTACTGGGTGGGATCCGGGACCTCCGTCAGGCACTCATTGCTCCTTGTCCCTGCATAATCTTGAGATTTTATATAATTGCAAAAAATAAATGGAAATTCAAATAAGTTTTCGGGCCCCCTATGTTTCACCAAGCGTGAATGGTAAATAGGTCCATGTCTGTTAAATAATACTGACAGAAGCACTGCCGGGCTGTTTCACTTATTGTAATAGTTTTCGCAATATATATATATATATATATATATATATATATGTGTGTGTGTGTGTGTGTGTGTGTGTGTGTGTGTGTGTGTGTGTGTGTGTGTGTGTGTGATCATATCATGAGAATAGCGAGAGAGATATATAAGGAAGGCAGGGATGTTAACCAGTCAAGAGTCTGGTTGGCTACCCTACACTGGGGGAAGGAAGAAGTAGAAGAGAGAGAATGGAGAGAGAGAGAGGGTACAGAGACGTGCACGGACAGTACTAGATTCAAAACCACTCATACAAACCAGACGTTCTCAGAGAGCACAAAAGTGCCTTCACTGTCTTCTGAGCCGATGATCGGTGAGGACGGTGCCCTAGTACTGACTGTTCACTCAGAGGACGATCATCTAGTTTCTTCAATGTGTTGGACAAGGATTGTCTTTGTGCTTGAAATTGAGGACAGTGGCAAAATAAGGGGTCAGTGTTCTCCTCGCATCCTTAAACATCACATGAAGGATTATCAGCCATTCCAATTAGTACTGAGTAAGCTTTCGTGAAGGCAACTCCCAGCCACAACCGAAACAGGAGAGACGCTTCGCGTCGGTGCTGTCCGGCCGGAGGTCTAAGTTGCAGTGAAGTTGCAGTCTGGTGCGCCTTGTATGTGCGGTATTCCACTCTCCTAAGGAGCGTGTGTGCTAGAATGCGAAGTTGTCTCGCAGCGTCGGTCCTTGCCGTAGGCGGGGAACGATCCCACGTGTTCGCATTACGCGTGCGATACTACGCGTAATGCGAAGACGCGGGACGTTCCCCACCAGCGGCGAGTTGTGTCTTCATCTGCTTTAATTGCCAGTAATATATCATTTCCTAAATTCAATTAGTCGGTACAAGCAATTTCCCCTATGTTGCCCGTGGTGTCTTGCTGGCTTCTCATGGTATGATTAATAAAAATCGGGCCCCTTAGTTAACCCCATTTCTTCTCGATATATATATATATATATATGTATATATATATATATATAGAGAGAGAGAGAGAGAGAGAGATCAGATTGCTTGCGGTTTGCCCCCCCCCCCCGCTCGAGAAATAGTTGTCACGCCACTGACCGGGTGAGCAATACGAGTCGTGCCTTTACGGCGTATGCCGCTTCCTGTAATTTGCTGTAACCAACCCCAACAGCGAACAGAGTTTCCAAGTGGTAGTCATCCTCTTTCAAGCAGTGAGGAACTACAATTAGCTAAGCTTGTATAGTCACACGGGACCCAGATCATTGGACAGAAACGTGCAGGCGAATAGAACAAAATAAACCTCAAAAATCTAAGCAAGAAATTACCTGTGTCAGAGTCACTGTCGCACGATGAGGCAATGTGCTCACTATGCCTGAAACAAAAACTGTACCCGCACCGTAATTTTGGTCAACACTGAACCCGAATGGATATTTTTGGAGCATGTGCGAAGCCGAAACGAACCTTAATCGAAAAACAAATAACGATTACCGGTTCTCAGCGAAGCAAGGGTGCATACAGGATGACATTGAGTCAAGAAATTAGTCTACACAAAAGATAGCTTTCGCAAAATGGTTTGTGGACGTGCCGGAGTTCCAACAATCGGCATTCACGTTCTTAAAAAGGCGTCCGCTTGATATGTATTTCTCTCTAATCGGATTATAAGCCCGTTATACTAAGTGACAGGGGCAGGGGCATCATTAATTAAAAGTGTTTTCTCATGCCCCAATATAACATACATCCAATACTGAAACTCGTGTTCGCACTCACGTACACACACATTCACTGGAACTCTCAATCTGTTTTCCCGTCCGCTCACACACACCGGAACTCGCTCACATATATGCGCTCCCGTTTCTACTCCCATCTCACCCTTCTCAACTTACATTCACTCCTGGGAAATGGCTGCAAATATGAGATTGTCAACAGCGGGAAAAGATGCGTTGACTTTGGTAAGGGCAAGGTCAAGAGCACTGATGGCATGTCTATAGTTGCAAATTTGGTCATGAAAGGAAGAGGATAAAACTTGGACATCCTTTTTTACTGCCCGTCTCTGCGTATGTGCGGTATCAAGCAAGAACAGAGACTAGCGACAACCATATAAAACGAATATCGGAAAGCTCTACCAAGGCTTCTTGACTTGACACGAATGCTGGGTCCCTGACTTCTCCCATCTAAACAGTGCAAAGCACTGAATTTTTGTTCTGTTGCGATAGCAAATATATGGACACTCCAGGCGCATTTCTGCCGTCGGCGTCGCCGTAAGGTTCCGTATAAAGTCCAAGGGCGATGCAATCGTCGCCGCGCGCCCTATGCTATATGCGCGAGTAAAAGCGGGCGAGGGTGAGCGGCGAACGTGGCTCAATCTCGCGTGGGCGAACGAGGAAGGCGTGCCGGAAGCGCGCCCTCTCCTGTCGCGCGCGAGGCACGGGGGTGAGGCGAGGGAGGGAGGGAGGGAGGGGGGGGGGCGTTCTTCTCCGGCGGCTGCTGTACAACAATGCACGCGAAATGCGAAGGTACGCACGCGAAGGTACGAAGGTATGCATGCAAAGAACGCACGCGAAATGCGAAGGTTGTGGGTTCGGTTCCCACCTCCGGCAAGTTGTTTTTTCATCCACTTTAATTTCCATTAATTTATCGTTTCTTTATTTCATTTATTAAGCGCAAGTAATTTCCCCTATATTGTCCTCGGTGTCAGTGTTTGTTGGCTTCTTATGATATGATTAATAAAAATCGGGCCCCTCGGCTAACCCCCTTTCTTCTCGTTTAAAATACGTCAAGTAGCTTTAGAGATACATTTTTTTTTAAAGAGGAAAACGCGTGATTCACAAAAGGATAGCCAATTTGTAGGTATTGAAGTGAATTTTACATGTATATGCCGGAGTTTTACGGGCCGAAAAACCACGGTATGAATATGAGGCATGTTTTAGTGGTGGACTCCGGATTAATTTTTCACCAGCTGGGATTCTTCAACGTGCACTCAGTGCACGGTAAACATGGGCGTCTTTTTTTTTCTTTTTTTTTTGCCCACTTAGGAAATGCGATATCCACGGCCACGGTTGATACCTCCCCATCGGGTTTATCAGTGCAACGCCAGAGCGTGCACTACGCCACCACGGCAGACTTAAAATGAATTCAAATTTATTTTGCAATTTTGTGAAGTATTAATTATTACTTGAGCAAACTAACGAGATCTTCAGTTTGTGTCACTAAGAAATTCGCAGATTCTCATGCGTACGTTCCCGTGGCGAAAGCCCAATGCAGAGATAATATTTTGAAAAACTACGGGAGTATCTAATTGTAGGAACGGAATTTCGAAATACTTTTTTTTCTGGCTTGTAAATCAATGGCAGGTTAATGAGACGTGATCAGTGGTCTTAGATTTTCTGCAGATATGTCACAGAGGTGACTGAGCCAGACCAGGCTCGTGTAGTTAAAAAACTTAATGGTGATATTCGACAGTGTTATTCTGTGAGAGAGATCTCCCATATACGTGAGGGGACACCATTGACACTCCTTTGAGAAACTCAAATTGTTCCAGTCTGTCATTCAATTGTCAGTTTTGCAAAATCTCGAAATAAGGAAAAATTTCGATACCTGGATGAGCCCACCATTACTTTATTGATCTTGACAGTATGAATAATAATAATAATAATAATAATAATAATAATAATAATAATAATAATAATAATAATAATAATAATAATAATAATAATAATTGAAACTAAGCGAAAATGATGTAGATCCCGCGCACTCGAATCTCAATCTTACTCGAAGCATTTTTGCACCATGAGTAGAAGACCAGAGACGTGCTACACAGGGTGATGATTTTTAAGTTTTACAGAATTTTTAAAAATCACCTGCGGCAGATAGGATAATTCTTGTCATTGAGCTCGATTATTCGAAAAAGGCGGACATTACTACCACGAGAAAGCGAAACACATATTCGAATAATTGACAAAATGCAACAATCAACTTCTCAATAAATTACTTCACGGCACCTATTGCAATTTACGAATTGTAGCTCGTGAGCTTGCAAGACGTATCCACCTGAAAGTAACTTCCAGGATGACACCAGTTTCGAGATATTTCCCGAAGTGCGGAACGAAATACGTGGGCGTTCCAGTTACTTTTGGAATTCAACGCATAAAGCAACGATTTGTTAAAGAAAGTGGAACAGTGCATTATTAGGGTAACTTTGATGACGCATATCTCCAAACTGGCGTCATTCCGTAAATTCATTACAAGTGGACAGGCTTTCAAACTCACCGGCTACAATTCGTAAATCGCAATAGGTGCCGTAAAGTAAATAATTCAAAATAATAATTATTGTTTTTTTGTTAATTCGTTGAATACGTTGAATACGTGTTTCGATTTCTCGCGTAAGTAATGTCCGCGCCTGTCATATAATCCAGCTCGAGGACTAGAATTACGTTATCGGCAACAATCTATTTTTAAAAATTCCATAAAACCTAAAAATGGTCACCCTGTATACCATATCAACGACTGCCGTCTCTCTCTCTCTCTCTCTCTCTCTCTCTCTCTCTCTCTCTCTCTCATGCACACACACGCATATCCTAAGTCTTGGACCTCGATCAAGTCCAAGGCATAATGACGTGCTTATTGCTACAGTTGAATACTATACGCCATAGTTGAATGATAAATGCAGGCAATGCATGGATGCAGAGCTCCTAAGGTGGTGGGCCACATGAACCTAAAATCATAATTTTATGTTTTCGGTTTTACACCCGAGTAAAAATAAGTGGAACGTGCCGGTTAATTCCCGGTTAACGCAAAGATAACATTTCTTTAACGGTTCTCGGCTCATTTCCGGTTCGATACCCAGCTAGAAAACAATTGTTCCCCCCAAACTAGAATGTATGTGTGCTCCCTGGCACTCCACAATCACACAATCCTCTCCGGTGCCCTTTGACTCCATCCAGAATCGCGCTCCTCGTTTTCCATGAAACTATTTTCGTTATGCCAGTGTATCATTCATAAAGGGAACGTTACTTTTACCTGATTTCACATCGAGCCGTAAATGCTCGCAGTTCTTTGTCCTACAGAAAAAGAAAAACTGGATTATTACGTGCCATAATGCCGATATGATTACGAGGCACGCCGTAGTGGGGGCTCCGGACTATTTTGCTCACCCGGAGTTCTTTATCACGTGCACTAAATGGACGGTGCACGGGCCCTGAATTTCGCCCCCATCGGAATGCGGCTGCCGCGGCCGGGACGTGATCCCGCGTCCTCGGGCTTAGCAGCGCAACTCCAAATCCACTTCGTCTGCACGGTGGGTCTTGCTCCTCGAAATCTATAGTTATAACCCATTTCTAGAAAAAAGAAAAATTCCTCTTAATCCTCATACCCACGCGATTGGAGCATAACTTCAAAGTTTGTGTGCCCTGCTGCTGAACTAATGCGTGCAACGATTCTTTCATACCGAAAGCTGTCGAACGGAACTGCCATCCCACCACCATCGTCGCCTTCACCAACGCCAAGAGCTTGAGGACTGCCATTCATGGAGCATTTTTTCTAATCCTTATTTAATGAGGATTACTTATTTAATGAGTGAATACTTGGCGATGCCGAAGATAGATGTCGAGAAGGATCACAAGATAGGCCTATCGCAAAAATATTTGTGCATGAGCTTGACACAAGCTGCTGTTATGTGAAAAATCTGGGCCAAAGGTATGTTGCCCAGCTTTCCGCTGTTCAACGGAATCAAGGCCTTGCCAGCTCCCGGTTTGTATATCAAGTACATGAGGGATGCAAATATTTTCCAACAGTGCCGCATTTCTATGTGTGGTCGTTCAAGCCAGTATACAACGAGGAGCGAACACACGAGAGCGCGTGATGTGCCCAGCGCGGTTTATACATCAAGACACGACGGAACATATTTATTGCGGCGCACACATGGGTCTTCTACGTTCAGGTACACAGCGGCTGCTGAATAGAGAACTTGCAGCCCAACACACACCGGTAAATCATTACAGTATGTATAGCTATCGCAGAGGAGTAATCTGTCGACACGATGTCAGGAGCAGAGCTGGTTGACATGTCCAGAGACGAGCTCGACTAGCACGACGTGAAGCAGAACCACGGTAAAGAGTACGGCCCCCGCAAACACCATGAGGGAGCCAAGCAGCAGGTGCCAGTGCAGATAGGTGGTCGAGGAACCTTTCAGCTTGGTGTACCCCACGAGGCACATGCCTAGAAGAGAGCGCAGAGCATACATTGAGCGATAACGATCGTGTCTGCAAAGTATTACATCGCTACGCACCGCGGAAAGATATGAAATTTCAAACCGAACGCCGTTTTTCCTTCTCACGGCCGCCGCGCTCCAAGCCGGAGGATGACGTACACGCGTCCCTGCGCCTACGTACTTGAGTCCGCAGTGTGACGTCGCTCATGGTGACACGTAACTTCAAAAATTATTCAACATCTGTTATCTGTGGGATCTGTTGCTTGAACAGATCCCGCTACTAGGGAGTAAAAGAGAATGGGGTTGCCCAGATGGTGGAGGGTATCAAAAGGCCAGCGAGACGCCAAGTGGAGAGACATCTTCTCTGACCTTGCGTGCAGGAGCACACACGCCGAACGTTTCTGTATTTATTTTTTTGTCTTGGAGCTCACTGCTCACCCGTAATGATGTATTAAACCTGCGTTATTTGTTCATACATCACCTCGTCTTCCCTGCCGAACCCTCTCCGCTGGTCAACCCGATTCGAGTTCCAAGCAGACGCTGTTCAAGGCATTCGAAACCCCGTCCCCGTAACCACTGGTGGCATCCTTAGTGTCAGTACTGCTAGTAACCTTGTATATGCCGTCATTTCTGCGCGGCCTCAATTCAGCAGCTGCAACGCCTGTCCTCAACTACAATGCTAACAACCGAAGGGCTTTGTTAAGAAAGTATTTGTATACTGATTTTTTTTTCAATTAGGTTTCTAGAAAGAACGGCAGTTCGGGCGGTATATATGAGTACATGTGCGGTTCACAAGGTTTCTGCGTTGCACGAAGATTACAATAAAGTATATTACCGACTGAAATACCAATACATATGCATAAAGAAAAGCAAAATCTTTGCGATGTGGCACAAACTAAATGATTTTGAGATTAGATTATCTTTGTGGCTCGAGACTGGAAAGGTATTTCGCTAGAATAGCAGCTTGGGCTTGTTGGTTTTCCATCCTGCTGTTAACAGCGCAAAATGCTGACCAGAGAGGAGACAAGAAGACACCACAAGCGCCGACTTTCAACAACGCTTGTGGTGTCTTCTTGTCTCGTCTCTTGTCAGCATTTTGCGCTGTTAACAGCAGGAGACTGGAAAGGATATGGAGGATTATATCACAGTGAACCAGTGGCCCAGTTGCAGTGCCGCCCACGTGCGTACCGGGAAAGACAAATACGTTCAACGCGGCCAGGCATCCAAGGAACTTGATGGCCACACCGATGTCCAGCGGCAGTATGGCCACGCCCACAGTGCTGGCAAACCAAGCGAGGCTGAGCTTCGTCTTGCGGGCGTGCGTCCGCGTCCGGTCATCGGGAGGACCTCCGCGCAGCTCCAGGTACAGCTCCTCGATTGCATCCCTGGCAGAAATGATGCACTCGCTGTCATTCGCTCGCTTAATTCGAACACTACGAAGGCCACTATCTATGGGTGACTGCAAAAACTATCGTTTGGGCTATACTGTATGCGTAAAATAATATTCGTTCGGATGACATAAAAATTGGTGCCCCAAGCTAAACAATCACGCTCGTTCTTAACGCAGCTGATGCTTATGGTCACAACGAGAACGATACGAAGTTGATACTAAAAAGGTCTTCGTTTGGAACAACTTCATGATGTGGTTTATGCACTGAGAACCATCAGAATTGTGACTTTTATGCTGAGTCATATGATATTTCTACAGTCGGACATGAAACACAATAGTGATGTAAGTGCTGGTTATAGACAACGCAATTCAGAAAAGAAAAACAAATACATTTCTTGCCGCGTTGTATAACGTATCAAAAAGAAAGCATAGCATTAACTAATCTCCTGAGAAGTAGTGAACCTAACAGTTTCTGAGCAGCCATATTTTTAAAGTAAGATGCCGCTGCTTGCCTGTATTTCTTCAGGGCATATATTGCATACAGGAAACCGGCGGACAGCTGCAGGTATCGCAAATGGATATGTTAACAGGGTATTCTGAACCGCAGTAAATCTCTTTCAATAGCATGTTAAGTATAGATATAAGATACCCTTTGATGGAAGCGTAAAAGAAAATTGTTAAAAAAATTAAACTATTTCACTCTTCAGTGAAAAGGCACATGCTACCAGTTTTCAGACATCCAATAGAGAAGCAAAGGTGAACCAAGTATGCAAAGGGAAAATGCTTGATTTATGCACAATACACACCTTAAAACAAGAGCAATATCGTGTGGAATAGGTGAAACGAGAAATTGAATGTAGTGCTTTAAGGTGGCGCCGGCTAGTTCCTGGCTACGTGAACTCGAAACCCCCTGGTAAACGGCGTAGCTTGCATAAGCTTGAGCAGCAGCACGAAAGCGTAATGAAGAGAGCAGATACTATTTGCACTCTTATTTCTCTCTCTCTCTCTCTCTTGTCCGCTCTGTGCTGCAGTTCACAGTTTACAGAAAATACACGGTTATGGAGAAATGAAATTAGCAGCGCACGAAAGACGCATATGTTCAGGAGCCAACTAAGCAGTGGGCGTGCCATCGTATCGCAGGGAGGTCCGGAGGCTAATTCTGGAAAGCTAACCTCCAAAGTGTGGGAGATGGGCGTTGCCCTTCGCTGTTCTGCCACCATGGCAATGAGTATACATGAGTGCGAAAAATGTAAACAGGAAACGCACTTTGAGGACGAAACATTTAGTCGCATTCGAACCAAGCTTCAAAGTTGTAGGACAGCGCGCGTCCCTTAACCAGGGACAACGCTTGTTCCTTCTTTCTGTTTCTGTGTCGTGGTTTCGCGCGTGCTGCTATCATTTATAGCTTCCAACTCGCCCGATCCGCCATCCCTGTACAGTTCATGGCCTTCACCCTTCGGCGGTGGTCGCGAATGCTACAGCCTCGCAGTAAAAACGACAATACTCGTGCGTAAGACACCAGAAACCATTGACAGATGCCACAATACACGCATAGCGGGGAAATGCTTACTTCAGCCAAGAATCTGTTCGCGACACTTTAGCCGATTGTGTGGGAACCGACGACGACGGAGAAGCAAGAAAAATGAGCTCAGCAGCCAAGTAATTACTAAGAGGGCGAAACATCGCCAAATTGTGTTCGTTAATTGCATTAATCGTAGATCGAGTTCTCTATATCTGTGTCACCTATTGGATTATTTACATTAACGCCCCTTAAAACTAGCACTAGGATTACGACTGGCATTTTACCGCGTGAAGAGGGGGCCGCAGTCGACAATTATTTCACCGCGTTAAATAGTTCTCCAATCAGAATTCCGCATTAGACACACATCTTTTAAATAGAATTTCTGGCCATTGTGTTAGGGCCACGCAAAATTTATTTGGCTGGTACGTCAGTTGTTCTTGTAACGAACAGGTCAAACATACTGCGAGAATTTTGTTCTTTGCCCCTTTTCCTTTTGCCGCTTCTCCTTTCGTTACGATTGTCCGGTCTCAGGTTCTTTCTTTCTTTCTTTGATGATAAAGAGGAACTTTAATAACCGAAAGGTGAAGTGCCTCTGGCAATCTACTGCACGCTGGGGAAGGCATTAGATTGCATGTGAAGAGGAAGGAGGGTAGTACGATGAAGTTAACGATGAGAGCTGCACAGTATACTGTGCTGAGACAGCTAATTCACTGGGGTGGGGGGGGGGGGGATCTTTAATCACCCTGTGCCGTCTGACATCGGTGTCATTATCTGTGTCGTTTAGAAAACTAGCTGTTGTTGAAGGCTGCGAAATAGTCAGTATAACTTAATTCTGACTTCCGATGTCTTTTTGTCTTGACGCAGTAAGCAAATGGTGTTCCGTGCATAAGTTTGAAGCATCGGGTTGCTTCATGTCGCGGGTTTCCGCTGCGGAGCAATATAGCAAAGATCCCTTTCAACAGCTTGGTCTGAGCTAACTCTCCGAAGAGCCTATTCCTTAATGCCTCGGCACTTGCCTTCAGAAGGTTTGAAATGCCGTTTTCATCGTCTGCGTAAGGGCAGAAGGCGTCGTTCTCCTATCACCTCTGTTTTGCCTACCGCTTGAATTGTATGCCACACGCCTTCAGCGAAGTGATCAAGTGGTCCAACAAGATTCGTCTAAGGTTGGAGCCAACGTTTCGACAAGGTGATTGGCCTTCATCGTGGCGAACCTATGTCTACTTTGGACGCCCTCAGGAAATTACTTCATACTATTTCATTTCATTTCTGAAATTCCTTTATATTTAATTTATTTCCTTCCTTCTACCAACCAATTATCGGTCTATCCTCAGGTCATTACACTTTATCTCCGAATAACCACTACTATTAAATGTGTAGACATTCCTATGCCTACCCAACGAGAAAACCTGTCCGTCCGTCCATCTATCACGTAAGACGAGTCGCTATAAAGAAATTAATGTCCAAAGCAAAATAAATTCGAAAGGAAGAACGTTGGCAGTGGTGAGTTTCGTACCTACGACCCCACGCCCAGAAGCAGAGTTTCTTGCCCACTGGGCTAAACACCCCCGCTTGCAGAAGGTTAATATACTCGTATATCAATCATTAATGTGCTGTGCCGGCGGCACAAAACGAATGTCAAAGGAGAACAGTCTCTGTGAAGGCTTTGTCAAAAGATTTGGCAATGGTTGAATAATATCCACCTCAATGACCACATGTAGAGTCGACATGGAGCATTGGAAACTTCAGTAAAATTCCGACTTTGATAAAATTTTATGCGAAACACGCCACATCCCCGATACGTTTCGGTGGTCGCGGGATGTGCCTTCCGTTGGGGTGTTCCTTCATTGACCGAAATGGCACCGATCTCTGAGGGCTTATGCACTTCGCTTTGCGCAACACAAATAAGCAGTCAATGAGTTGACAAGGAGTGATAGGGAGTTATATGGGTCTCATCACGGTTGAAAATGTTTCTACGTGAATAGATAAGGGGTTAAATAGCGCTAAGGACTTATAATGGTCGGTTCAATTATCATAAGGTTAATAAGTACCAATAAGCATCGAATGATGTCTGACAAGGTTGATAATGTCAGAAAAATGTTGATAAGGCTCAGATCGAGTCCGATGAGGTTGATAAAAACCGATAAGGGTTGATGCGGGTCGGATATAGACCGATAAGGCTGCTAACGGCATATAAGGGTCGATAAGGTTTTATACTGATCGAATCAAGTCTCATAGCATTGATAATGACACCGGGCTGTGTGGAGATAAGCAAGTCGTGAATTGTAGAATGTGATAGCATACTCAACAGGAGATGCTGGAAAGGGAAAAGTAGGTGCGTGGTTCCTTGAATGTTGCGTGCTTTTAGTTTTATTTATTGTTACTACTATTATTTTGGTTTTGAAGTTGTCGATTTGTTGCTGTAAATATTGTGACGTAGCACAGTAGCGCACATACATTAATGCAGAACGATCGGTGCTTTGCTGTGACACTGTTGAGACCTGACATGCGCATCTGCAATGCGCAGCATAGGAGAGAGTGCGCCTTCAGGTGGCGAGCGAGACCTTGCACAAAGCGCCGGAAGCGGGTAGGTGACGGCCATCTTGAAGATGAGCGCCAGCAGGCCGATGAGCACCCAAGCCCGTGTGGCGTCGAACATCTCCATGACATCGGGGCGCACGGCTGCGCCGTAGGTCAGGTAGCCGAAGCAACCCACCGTGGAGTAGATGACGAAGAGGACGACCATGCAGAAGGCGATCGCCCGACCCAAGTTCCACAGCGAGCGCTGGCGCATGGCCGCGTACGCAGACATCACTACCTCGTGGCTCTGCAAAGCGCGAGAACCAAGTCGTTTAGTGGACATGCACTTCACGTGGTTAATGACTAGGATGAAAGCAGCACAGTTATTATCACTACCGCGTTAGCTATACGTCCAGTTACCGCTCCTTCCTCTTTCTTTCTCTCTCCTTTTTTTTTTCTGTATACGTAGGACGTAGTTTTTAGTAAGTGTCTTCACCAATGGCACCTTTCAGTTATTTAACAGTTATGTTGTTCATACAGTAAATTAACTTATGCCACATTAGATAGCATCGTATACTAACAAACTGGGCGCCGGAGCAGCGAAAACCGAATTCGAAGCGGCAGACAAACTATACGTTCTAAAACAAAAGTGCAAAGAAAGCTCAGAACAAGCGTGGCTGGAGCTTTTGATACGCCTTTGTGGTGAACCTGTTACGACATTTGCGTCGCTGCTAAACCCGGTTGATGTGTGGTAAACAGTCTATTTCAATCGCTATTCTCTATCCATGGGTTTGGAGTGCTGGGTTTGCCAACAGTAGCCCACTCGGTCCGCAGTCAGCTTCACTTACTCGTAGTTTGGCCTGCATAATCTTCACAAAGGTTTACACGAATCAGCTTTAGTTTTGTACATGTCAAGGTCAGAGGTGTGTCCACCGATAGAACGGCGACTGAATTGCATCGTCGTGTCTCACGGCGGGATGACTCGGTCGATGTGTATATCTCAGCCTATAAGGATTCATTTTATCTAACGTCATACTTTGATACGTTCAAGAGTTTAACATTGTGGAGAGGCCAACGAGATATTTCTTGCCAACGTTTCAAATAAATAAATAGATACATAAATAAAACTCATACCCGCCGTGGTTGCTCAGTGCCCTTCCACTCTGTGAAGAAGGATGACCAGCGAAGCTGTGCATGTGGGCCCCTTAATGGCCAACTGCACCTCCGCCACGGGTCGATCCGGCATTGCACTATCTTCGGGATATTTTTCTACACGCAGACACGATAGTGGAGAAATTATCCCTTAACAGCTTCGCTGCAAAAGTCGCAGTATCGCCTGAAAGGCGAAGCATTTATTGTGGTAGCAAATTATTAGACAGCTATACGAAACAAGAATAGTAGCTTTATCGGCCGAATAAACTTGTAAACATTCGCTTACTAACTAAATTAACAAGCATGGTGTCACGTGCGCACAGGGAAACATGATCATATCTGACTCTATGACCGCGGACACTCGCTGTCAAAACGCTGGCGTGAGGAAGCGTGGCAGCAGCGGGAGAGTTGATCTTCGTGCTGCCTCTCGCTTCAACGCGAACTAATCGGCGAGAACACAGGACACGCGAAGCTATCGGCCCTCGGCAGACCTGGACGCTGTACCCATCGCAGATCTCTCTCAAAATATATACAGGGCCCTCGCGGCCGCGCTCAGCCGCGCCATACGCAGCCGCCGCCGGAATAAAAAGAAGCGCCCGTATAATAGTTTTCATATAATTTCTATTGCATTAATGAGCGGTCTATGTGCAGGGTCGAGATTTCCTAGAGAAAACATCTTACCAGCATTCAAAGACCGCATACAGCGTTGTTTGAATGCTGAACCTCGGTTTGAACATGGGTTTCGCGAGATTAAGATCATGGGCAGAAGCAAAGAAACTACTGCACGCGAACTTTTGGAAGCCTTCCAAATCAAGATAGGAGGCACAGATTGTGTCAGTGGTACTGTGTGTCTAGTCGGAAGCGAGATGTGTTTTTTTTTTTTCTTTGTCACGATGAAGCTGTGGGCATGCACATTTAATTCGACGTTCTCTTCTGATATTCTGGGGGACTGTAATAAATCAGTTGTGAGTAGCGCCCATGACGTCCGGCCTTGTGTTCTTTGTGTCTGTTTTATTTGCACTACAGTGGCTTTACCGACGCACACGGCAGCTTGACTTTGGAAGGAAGACCTTCCGATTAATCTTTACCTTCGTTTGGCGTCATGTCAGCCACCTGTTCCCTCATAATGTAGGCGAAATGTTGAAGTTATGTCTGACTGAATAATGAAATGTTTTTTCTGAGAGAAGACAAAATATTTCGAAATTTGCAAACCGTGTAGAAGAAACAAGCAGCCTGTTGTTATAAGTTGAATTCCTAAGTCCCCACCCCCCTCCCCCCATGTCTAAAATGCACCCCTAAGTTGCAGTCATTACGCTTACTGCTATACATCTCCACTTTAGCGACAGTTTCCGCATTCCGATGAGTTTTGTGGACAGTGATACATCACCTCTATCGATGTTTGATGTGAATAGCCAGATAGCTGGGCAGTTCTCTATATTTTTTTTTGTACGCGCGTTTTAGAAAGCGTTGGAAACCAAGTAAAATGAAAACATGTAGAGACTAGAAGGACACGACATGAGCGCTGTTTTTCGCGGTGTTTTCTACGCACTATTTTGCAATACACATTTGCCAAAGTTTCTGGACAACACTCCGTCAGCGCTTGCTTGCAACACTCACCTGGTAGGCGAAGCAAAACACGGGAGTGCTGAGAAGGACGTCAGATACGCTTGTAGGCCTGAAGAAGAAAAGAGCCCGGGTCACGTGAGGAAAGCGTCAGAGAAAGGGATGCCTGCTAAAGTTTGCCGAGTACCTACCACACCTTGATGCGCAAGTCGTCCGGGCGGGGCTCCGTGAAATACGCGATGCACGTCAAGACGCAAGGGTAGAGCACGGCCACTAAGCCCAGGCTGCTGCAATGTGCAGCGCAGTTATTACAGGAAGTGCAGGGCACGCGAGGATACGGATGGCACTGGCGCACAATGCGAATATGTGAACGAAATGTTACTGGAGGTGTATAAGCTTTACGTTTACATAAATCCGATGAAGTCGGGTCGAGTCGGCCTGTGCCGAAATTCGGTCGTCGGGTAAATGCTAGAGGGTCGGGACGAGGGAGCGTCGAGGAGAGTTCAGTCATCGCGCCTGCGAGGGGCGGTTTGAGGCACTCAAACTGCTTGGAAAGATGCATGTAAACGCAGTCGAGTCGGATCGGGTCAGCTCGACTTCTGACTCGACCCGCTCGCGTCGAATTCACGTAAACGAAGCTATAGTGGTGAACAAAATGAGAGGGAACACCGAATTCGTTTCTAAGCGATGATTACTCGGGTTGCGTGGATTCGAATCTGACGTGTGAATATGTAACAAATAGCCTATTTGCTTAAGTTGGCTCACTGAGCACTCTTATGTGGGGCGTATCCGTATAGCCACTACAGCCTCTTGAAAGCAATTAGAGGATTCCCTTTCATATTGATGCATGAAGGGTGTACAAAGCGAAATAAGCATAACTACTTTTCTGGTGTTTTCGAACTCCTGTGACGTTCGATGTCTGGACCGAAAGAGCATTCTTCCCTTTTTGACAGGCGATTGCTTGTTTCACGCCACTTGAACCAAACTCAACAAAACAGGAAACTAACTTTGAAACTAAATTTCAAAAATTAAAAAGGTTATGAAGAATTTTGAACAAAGATGCGAACACATTTATTGTCTTGATCGGTGGTCATCATGACGAAAGGTACGCGCACACATTTATTTTTATACATGCGACTTCATTCGTGTTATACATTCGTTACATAACATTCGTGTTTTCATTTCGCGATGTATTGAGGCAACGTATTTCAGACCGAAATCACCGCACCGACTGGCATTGGGCCAGTGCCGTCAGCGCCTTCGCATAGGGAGGGGCAGTATGGGAACGCTAGCATAATGAGTGGCATGGAAGCTAGCTGTGGAAGACGACGACGACGACGAACGCGCGAGCAGTGGCGCGAGCCAATGCTGATGATAGTTTTTGCTCATACGGATTTGTTGACGGACACGAAATATGCACGGAACCCTAGTCATAAAGAGCTTCGTTGTAAAATAGATTGGATAGGCTGTATTAGGGACGCAGCCGCAGTGGGGTGCATGAAACGTCTTGTGCGTGCTGCAGACGGCGTATGGGCAACTAGAGTACAGAAATGATGTAAACAAATATACAAGTTAGATTTATTCATGGATTAGAAAGGTTATATGCCTAACTTATGTTACAACTACTGGGGGTCTTACGGTCTAATTTTGCAATCGCGATCGTTTCCTATTCGTAGAGGGGCCTTTTGTTTTGCAGAGAGTGTTTGGGCACTTGGGTAAGGAAATTACCCTTCCCCCCACTACTAGGTGGCGCCGGAGACTACACTGAACCCTGCTCCGCTCGAGCCTGCCCCATTCGTAGTGATTGGGGCTCCTGCGCTTGCGCTCCCTACGGAGGTGGGCGCATTCCGGCGTGGTGAAAGGGGCTAGATATTCCTCTGCCCGATTATCCTCATGCCATTTCTGGACCGTACGTGTCGGACGCAGCGGGGCGGGGGGGGGGGGGGGGTACAGGGAAGCACAGCCGAGCAAGCGTGAAATTTTTGTAACAGACTGCATACTTGTAGGCCGTGTAACTCCCGATGAGCATCATATTGAGTTTAATAAGTTATACCTACTATGGCATAGTACCTGACTCTCTCAAAAGCGAGCATTCCTCAAATGTACTACCGAACTACGCCTTTCTGAACTCCGCGCACGAGGCCGAATTTAGCTCCGATTGCGTCACGCGTGGCGCGAAAATGGCTCCTCCTGCGCACGCGACACATGTATGATCGAGTAATGGCTTCTTTCCTCTACACAACGATACCAAAGTAAAGCGCGCGTGGCATCTGTTCGCGCATTAGAAAGCTTACTTGCTTAACTATAATATGATATGGCCAGTGGGAGTCCTACGATGTAGTCTTACAATCGTGCTCGCTCCCTATTCGTAGTGGGCCCGCCGTGGTAAAAGGTGGTGGGCGAAGACTGGCACCCCTTTGTTCTAGTGTCCGAGCCTCTTACCACCACTTTTGGACCCTGCATGTCGAACGCGGGGGCGCAATAACCGAACAAGCGTAACAATTCTGCGAAAAATTGCACACTTATACGCTTAAAACTTCTGATTGGTACTGAGTAAGCTTTCTCGAACGCTACCACTTCCGCTCGGATCGACAAACGTACTGCAGAGCTATGCCTCTAAGAACGCCGAGCGAGAGGCTGCATTTAGCTGCGATTGCGTCATGCGTGGCGCAACAGCGGAACCATCTGTGCACGCGACACATGCATGATCGAGTAATGACGTCTTTCCTGTACTCTACGATACGAAAGTAAGGCGCGTGTTTAGTACTGTTACAAATATACAGGGTGTCCCAGCTATCGTTAGCCAGAGTTTAAAAATATGCGAATGCCACGTAGCTGGACAGAACCAAGGTAATATTGTTTGCCGTTGCTTCGAGATATTAAAATTAGTTTTCTTTCAGTCCGCCTAATTAGATAGTGAGTCTTAATGAATTATTCAACTTCTCAAATATTATAATTAGATGAAAAGTGTCAATGAGAAAATTGTAGAGCGACATGAAAAAATGACAACCATCCCACTCTGTGAAGGTGGAGTGGCAGCGAAAGCTGACGACAGACAAAGCTCTCAAACGAAAAGCGAACTGCTTTCGCTGCCATTCCATCTCCACAGAGTGAAATGGTTGTCATTTGTTTGTTCAGCGTCGCGGGAACGCTCTTCGTCGGTGGTCGTTTCGCGCCGGCACCGTTTACATTCTCGTTGCTGTTCCCTCCGCCGCTCCTCGTACGCATGTTGCTCTTCGGGTGTACGAACTATACGTGTCCGCTCCATCGATAACGCAGCTGTTTTTAAGAGGAAGCTTTAGCTCGGGCCCAACTCCGACGCGGCCTATTCAAATACATGTAAAACGCAAAAACGTTTTTATGAGATAACCCTTGGACCGATTTTGATGAAATTTGTCGCATTTGAAAGAGAAAGTTAAATTCTAGTGACTGTTGGAAGCGGAATTTCGATTTAGGGCTTGAATTTTCTTAAAACGATTTTCAAATATTTGACCGTTCGAAAAAAATAGAAGCACGAAGTTTATAAATTCATAGCTCTGCATCAAGAACCGATATCGCGGTTCTGTAAACGGCATCCATTAGATCATTCAAAGCGGACAAATTCAATATGTCATTTTACATCTTACGTGAATTTGTTACGTTGGTTACAACGGTTTTGCAAAAGTTGTATTTCTCTATGATTAAATTTTTTTATATTCATGTGTAACATATCAATTTTGTCCGCTATGGATGTACTTTTAGATGCAATTCACAGAATTGTATTATAATCTTTGGTGGTTGAGTTACAGAGTTGTAAACTTCATAGTTTCGTTTTTTGAAAATTTTCGATTTTCGCCAATTTTTAATAAAAAATTGACGATCTAACTCAAAAATTCGAAACCAACAGTCACTAGACATTAAGTTTGTCTTTTAAATGCAACAAACCTCGTCAAATTTGGTGCAGTGGTTGCCGAGAAAAACGAATTCTCCTTTTACATGTATTTAGATAGGAGCACTTGAGCTAAAGCTTCCTCTTAACGCCGATACCTTGCCTGCTCATATACTGCGATAACCTTGACGTGACGCTATTTTTCACGGCGAGCGTTCTAATGTGTTCCGCATTTTGACATCTGCGCCGCCGCACTGCACCCGTACGTGACCACACAAAACAAACAACGAAACCCATTCTGTATGGGTTTGTCAGAAATCGCTAAGTTCGTTTCTGTTGCCGGACGCCGAAAAAACTACGGAAGGTTAGTCACATAAGGATTTCGCTGGGAAAACTCTCAATACAGCTTTCTGTTGCTCAATGCGTGCTGCATAACAGTGTTTTTCTGAGCGCGAAAGAAGACCGCGAATGCACGCAAAATTGCCGCGCGACTGGCCGTTCGAGGCATTTTGCGTGTATTCGCGGGCGTCTTTCAAGCTCGAAAAAAACTTATCTATAGCACGTATTGAGCAACAGAAAGCTATATCGGAAGTTTTTCATGTCGCTCTACAATTTTCTCACTGACACTTTTCATCGAATTATAATGCTTGAGAACTTATGTATTTAATTAATAATTAATTAAAACTAATTATATAATTCGGCGGAATGAGCAAAAGAAAAAAAGAGTATCTTAAATCGCCGGCAGAAATTACCTTGGTTCTGTCCTGCTACGTGGTAGTCGCATATTTTTAAACTCTTGCTGAGGTTAGCTGGGACACCTTGTATAAGCGATAATGCTGTAACATGTTTTCGTTAACATGCGGTTTGAGCATGCGAACCCCTCTGACCGATTTTAAAGACGTCTCATGTCAAAAAATGACGCCGTCACTGCGTGCATAAATTGGAGAGGCGCTCTCGAGTGCTTTTACAAAGAGCGAAGCTCTCATGCCGACCGCAGTGAAAAGAACAGCACTGAGCTACCTGAACCGGCCAGGGAGTCGCCAAACCAAACTCATTAGAAAAATGAAAAATTAGCGTAGCTGTAGCTGATAACTTTGATAAGGCAATAGGCTGCCGATGAAGGTCTATTAAAGGGTTGGTTAGCTTCTGTGCAACCAGCGCACTGGAATCGTTTGCTAAAAACACACTTGAAAGCTCTATAGTGGAAACGCTTAGCGGCGCTTTTTCATATTTCGCGGTCGCACAAAGTCCAAACACGCAATAGCTACGCGCATAAAAAACTAAGTGCGCAAGCAAAAAATATCAAATTTTTAATGTTTATACCGAGCAATGTAGTTCATACGGTGCAAGTTAGGTGAAGCACCAGGGGCTACCAAGGAAAAGTGCGATTACGAAATTGATCCATTTTAGTTTGCCCAAGTAAAACTGCACAAGGCTCGGTTAACCTTTGATACATGACTTGAGTATCCAATACAGTTCACTTACGTCTGAAAACTGCAACACTGTACGAATATTTGCTCGTAGCACGAAGTAAAATAAGAGGGAACAAAAAAGTTAAAGAAAGCAAGACAGAATCAAAGTTTTCTTGCAGTATGAGACGTAACATCGCTGTGCAGCCATTTTCGCTCGCTATAACATCAAGTAAATCGCACCCAAACGCCACAGTAGGTAAGGTTCTGCGAGAGCACGGACAAAAAAAAAAAAAGGTGTGAAAAGCGCGGACGCCTATCACTCAAGCGCGCACGTCGGGCGTACCTGGCGCACTTGAGGAACTCGATGTGCTGGAGCATGTTCAGCGGCAGCACGATGGCGACAGCGGTGACGGTGATGGTGAACTCGCGGGCCATGTACCACGTGTGGCAGAAGTCTGGTCCGTGAAGCGAGGCGAATACTGGACGAAGGAGGCATGTGTTAGGTTGGCAATGAAAATGCACCGTCAAGCACGACTTCACGCCGAAGGGATGTGTTTGGTTTGAGGCCACTTTCGGCCTTCACCTCCCCATGCCACGGTCACTCCGACCAAAGAGACGCTGATAGAGGGGATTTAATAAAGTCTGCGGTTGGGATTGTTGGTAGTCGATCACCCGTAAAAAACATTCAAGGGCGGGAGGGGAGAAGGCAGCGTGTAAAACAAAGACAAACGCACGGACTATATTATACACAGGGTGTCCTTTTTCTATAGATATGTTTTTTTTTCAAAAAAGGCTATGAGCATAGCAAACATGGCATTTATGCAAATGAGATCCTAAAGCCCAGGCGGACATGTTCTGCTGCGAACAACGGGAGTTTCAGAGAACCAATGCAAAAAATTTAATTCATTGCCATTTTTATTGGAGCCTTGGGGGAGGTGTTTATATGGAAAATTTAGACACGGGCAGATGTGAATGAACCTCTACTTTCAAAATCTTGCAAATCGCACCTAACTCGAGATATTTGCTCGCTCGCCGAATTTCAACGCTTAATCTACCTAATATATACAAACAGGCGTGTGTATATATATATATATATATATATATATATATATATATATATATATATATATATATATATATATATATAGTGATCATTTTTAAGTTCTATGGAATCTTTAGAACTCGCCTGTGGCAGATAGGATAATTATTGTCCTTGAGCTGGATTATTCGAAGAGGCGGACATTACTAGCACGAGAAATCGAAACGCATATTCCACGAATTTACAAACATTCGCTAATTACCTTCTTAATTACTTTAAGGCACATATTGCAATTTACGAATTGTAGCCGGCGAGCTGGCGAGACGTACCCACTTGAAATGAACTTTCAGGACAAGTTTCAAAATATTTATTCCCAAAGTGTGGAACGAAATACATATGCGTTTGAGTTCCTTTTGTGCTTCAATGCATAGAAGAGCGTTTCGTGAAAAAAAGAAAAAAGTAAGTGGGACAACAATGCATTCTTACGGTAAGTTAGATGGCGCATATCTCCAAACTGGCGTCGCAAGTGTATGCGCCTTGCAAACTCACCGGCTAGAATTCGTAAATTGCAATACGTGCCCTAAGTAATTAGTCCAAAATATAATTAGTGGACCTTTGTTAATTAGATGAATATGTGAATCAACTTCTTGCGCAAGTAATTTCTGCCTCTCTGAATAATCCAGCTCAAGGACTAGAATTACGTTGTCTGCAACAGGCCCTTTGTAAAATTTCCGTAAATCTTAAAAAACGATCACCCTGCATAATAGATAGTCCAAAGCTCGTGGAAGATATTTATATTTGCTTGACTTGTTCAGCAGCTAAAATAGCCAAAAGGTTTTGTGTGTGTCCAGGACATCACCCGTACCTGCCCACCCCGGCATGGTAAATAATGGAACGCCTTCACAGGACATCTGTCGACAAATTGCTCTAGCGTGCCGTACAGAAAGACAGAAACAGATACTTACTGCGGTCGTACTGATCACCAATTACTATCAGGTACGTGACGCAGACGCCATAGCAGGTCAACAGGACGGACACTGCCGATGCGTAGCGCCATTTCACTCCACACATAGAGAGCAGTACGTCGTGGTAAGTGCGGTCGTTGTTTACATCGGCACAAAATGCCAAGGTCAGAATAGTACCTCCGAGAGCAACCACCAGGATCTAGAAAAACGAGGGCAAATCTTAATGTTCTTGGCAATCTCGGGTCAGAATCCTACTTCAGACAGCAGCGCGCGGTGGAAACCCGGTATGCGCATTCACGATGCGTGGAACATGGATGCACATTAAGCAAGTCGAGTAGCTCGAAAGAATTTATAGCGTATTGACAAGTGCGCAGTACACGTAACCGGCCAAAAGATAATCCTGTATGCGCTTTGTCCTAGACGCTCCTCCTAAAATGACGAAGGCGCATATTTAATGGTGTACTTGGGAAATGAAAAACCAAACAGCAATATGTCATGGTATACTAGGAATAGTGCATAGAAATACATTTAATGATGATTATTAGATTTTTATTGACGCAAGGTCATCTATGGCCAAAGAGCGCCAGGACATGTCTCATGATTCTGCAGAATTGTAGGTTTAATGACTTAAATTAAAGACTGTACAGAGGCATACGCATAAAGTACATCTATACATTTTAGCGTACTGATTCTAAAATAATTACTATAATGAATACAGGACTTTAAATGCATTGGCTACAACAGCACATGCAAAATCATTATGGAAAGTCCCGAATCCATCACTGCACAATTCTTGTCTATGCAAGAAGTGCGAGGGCTCGGACATGCAGTGTGTCCGTAAAGTCATGGTGCACTTTTGAACGGTCACAGGAAAGAAACAAAACAAAATAGAAACGTGAAATCTTCACCAAATAAAAGGATAACTGTCCAAGTTTACGTAGAATGATGTGCGAGGGTGTGCGCGCACAGGTGATGACGCAGCACCACGAACTTCGCAGCAGTGAAACAGCCCCCGCCAGTCGAGATGTGGACGGTACAGAGGAAAGTTCAGTGTGTTCTGCGGCTCGCTAAATTCGAATCCGTGACCAAAGTGCAAAGTGAACATGAATGTGTTTAAGGAGCTTGTTGAAAACAGGATTTGGGCTAGCCTTGCCACAGGAAAGGGCTGTGACAACGCTTAGAACGACAGAAAGATGAGCTAGTTGGTAAGGATTCACTATGCAAAAAAGAAGTGAGGCGTGCAGACAGGACACCAGAGTAGAGAAGTGGACAACACGAACGCCGTTTCGTGTTGTCCACTTCTCTACTTTTGTGTCCTGTCTGCACGCCTCACGTCTTTTTTGCATAATGTGACAACGCTTATGGAATCAGTGTATACTACAGACATTTGTATCTTGTATTGAACATTGTGGGCAACAGTGATCAGAATACCGCAAGCTTCGGCTGTAAAAAGTCTGCTATTGTTACGCAAGGTTTTAGAGTTGCAGAAGTTTAGGCCATGGTCTGCACATGATGCCGAAGTTGCAGACTTTCAAGCATCAGTGTAAAAAGCGGTAGATCTATACTTGTCTTTAAGGGTCAAGGGCGTTGAAGGGTGTGGCTGGATTAGGGCACTTGGACAACTTTTAAGCTCCTTAAAGGACAAATCACAAGCGACTGGACGTTGCTGCCACGGCGGTATGAGTTTGCAATCAGCCAATGCTCTTTTCCAACAGGGGAAGTGTGTTTGACTGTCATGTTGCTGAATCAAGTTCAGAGTTACACGGAAGTGGTAACTCCCAAGTGTATTCTTAACGATATTCCACTTTCCCTCCTTCCATATGGAAGGAGGGCCGCAGTGCCAATGGCCGAATTTGTGGATGAATATGAATTATGGCGGATATTATAGTAGGTGGGCTCTTTTATTAAAGAGGCATGTATTAGAGGATTCTAGAACGTTTTCTATAGGTTGACCCCTGGCATCACACCAGGATTCTCCCCACAAAGTGCTGAGAGCATGAAAATCACCGACGATAATGTATGGTTCCGGGAACTGGTCAATCAATTCTGTTTTGCTGAGTTGGTAAGGAGGCCATATGTATATGCAAGAGACTGCTATTCGTTTATTGAAGAGAGTCACTCGCATAGACACCGCCTCGGGGGGCGTCTGCGGGGAAAGATTCTGGCAAAGCAACAGACTTACCTGCAACTATTGCGACACTTCCGAACGAGTGACCAGCGTCGTCACGGTCTTTCCGGAAGATAATATATTGTCTGAGGAAGTTTGTTTGTACAGATTTAAAATGTCTTTCCTGAACACAGCACCTTTGGATGTTTATGGAGGAGTTCTGTGATATCGTCGAGGTTAAGGAGGAGTCATCTCACATTCCACTGTATGATTTGTGCGTCCGTGTTGAATGAGTTTTACGCTGTGTGTTCGAGAATGGAAAATTAGCTTACGGAGCCGTTTCGGGGTGCGATGATGCGAGGTTTGTATTTTTTGGAGCAGTCAATGGAATCGCGCTCCTTAGGCGCTGGCTGCGCCCTCACGCTCAGTGTTGTGCCCATGGTCTCTTGCGAGGTGCTGGACACACGCTCTTGCGAGTGATATGTTTACTTTGAAACTCTCGCCTCGAAAAACGAGACCTTGGAGCCGAGCCCAGAGGTTGATTGGCCTTTTTTGGCTGTCAGAGCTGCGCTGGCTGCACCCGCTGAGGGGGCAGATGGCGTCACCGCCGGCCGCGCATGACCCAGACAGCCGCCGGGTGCCATTGTGGCGCAGTCCCCTGACGCGCCACTTCGACAAAGCTGGTTTTTGGCAGGTAGGACACCCACCTTCGTGCCTCTCTATTCGAAATGTATTCTTCCACTTCAATTGTGACAATATCCTTTTCTTTCTTTTTTCCCATGATGGGCATGTCCGCGTGTATGCGGCGTGCTCTTTATCACACTTGACACAAGTCAGCCGGCTTCGACTGTTCTGGGAACTGTGGTCGAACCTTTGGCGCTTGAAGCATATGAGAGGATTTGAAACCTATGGCTTAACATGAAGCTTGACGTTCTCGGACTCAATAGGCTCGGGAAGAGCACTTGAGCCTAAAGTAAGCACTAGGTGCTTGGTCTGGATTTCTTTACCGTCGCGCCTCATCTTAGCTCGTTTAACATTGATGGCAGTATGCTCAATCCAGCCCTCCAAAAGTTCATCCTTGGTCAGTGCCATCAGGTCATGAACTGAGACAACGCCGCGGGTGGTGTTCATGGTGCGTCGGGGTCACAATCAGAGGAACGTCTCCAAACGACACTAGATTTTGTTTCTGATCGTGTAACTCGAGGAGGAAATCCCCGCTTGCCATCTTCAATGCTTTATAGCCTGGTCCAAGAGCCTCAGTTAGAGATTTGTGAATAAGAAAAGCCGAGATTGTTCGGGCTTGTATTTCTGGCTTTTCCAAGTGAATTACATGGAATTGTGTAAAGTTTTGTTTTGAACGTCCAAGAATCCGGAATACACCTTCGGTGCGCACTCTATTTTGAGGGCGATCAGGTAGTGGTGGGAAGGAACGAGTTGTAAGTATATGTGGAGTTTTCGGCAGCCACGCCATCCGCCAACCATGGAGCCCAACAAGGCAACGCCACAGAATGTGTAAAACGTAAAACAGGTTCTCCAAACGCCAGCTGTACGTTACTGCTATAGCCAAATATGGTATACCCAAGGTTGGTTACCCACACATGGTCCTCCACACATCCTCGCTGTCTGGGAAATCAGAAGCAAATGGAAGAGAGGAGAATGCAGGAAAGATTGGAAGTGAGAGAGAAAGGCGAAGATTGGAGAGGAGGAGAGGAAAAGGCAACTACCAATGCCCCCCGGATGGATCAGCCCAGGAGTGCCGTCTATGTGAAGTGGAGGCCAAAGAGGTGTGTTGCCACTGCCGAAGGGCCATAAAGGTTCTAACACCCGACTTTGGCTCAACCCCCCGGATCCCCTTTTCCTGGGACATGGCTCAGCCGTGCACTGCTACACGCAGGAGGGTCTGACCCCCAAGTGCTAGGGACCGTGGTGTGACAGCACACCAAACGCCTGCTGTCGCACACGCCCTTGCGGGGTCGAAATACATTTGCACGCCATGTCACATAATAGGCTATTCGCGTAAATGGTAACCATGTTGCTGGATGAAAAAGCTAGGTTACACTATAGGGGAGCGTCACTTTTTCTTTTATTGTTCTTGGCAAGAACTTGGAGTGGAGAAAGGGGCCGAATAAGCCCTATATGTCTCTCGCGTGCAACACTGATCCCTTACAGAGATAAATGTCGTACTGGAAGGCGAAAATAAAGAGGAAGAGCAAGAGATGGGGGAGGGAGGCCTAAAGGGTGCCAATAAACCAGAGAAGCAGCTTAACAAGCGCCTTGAAACCGTATTTTGCGTATAAGTCGTGTATATAGGCGATGTTCGGCAATAACATAGGGAGAAACAGCCATAAATTGCACGGTGCACCATCGTGACACCATTTTCTGCCATTTCTCCTCCTACTACGAAAGCCAGCTCGAGTAGCGAGGGCATTCGGTATGAATAGTGCAGAGTTCTTGGGCTAGTTGGCGATGCCAGATATTTTTAATTAAGGCTAGTTCATTGTCTCAGTCGCTCAGAGATCATGCGAAGTCATACCCATATTTAAGAAAGGTGATAGGTCTTATTTCTAATTACCGACTTATGTCTATCTTATCCTCCGTTAGCAAAATAATTGAGTAGCTATTTGTTAGTCGCTTGAATAATTATTTGATAAAGTTTAATCTCTTGAATAACTCCCAATTTGGTTTTCGTTCAGGTAGCTCAATGACTTAGCGGTAATCTCATTAACAGACTGCATCAAGAATTCTATTTACAAAGCACTTTTTATCGTTGGTTCTGTATTTTTACATTCCTCGAAAGCTTTTGACAAAATTAATCACGACACGTTGCTAAAAAATTAGAAGCCAATGGGATAACCAGTCCACCGTTAATCCTATTGAGAAACTACTTGTGTAACAGAAAACTAACAGGTTATTTATCGGGCCAGTTTTCCGACACCAAAACAATAAATCAGGGGGTGCCACAGGGCTACATTTTGGGACCATTATTATTCGTCCTCTACATAAATGACCTTCCGCAACACGTTTCACCTACACAATGCATGTTATAAGCTGAGGGCACAACTGTTTCAGACTCATATCTTTAACATCGTTAACTCAAGTTAAAACAGTGCGTTAGCTAAAATTGTTACTTGGTGTCGCAGGAATCACTTGATTTTGAATCCAAGCAAAACTAAATTTATGGTTTTTCGCTATCCTGAAAGAAGACTACCATTTTCACCTTAGGTTTTGCTTGATTCGCACTTTATTTCTACTAGCGACTGTGTGTAATTTCTTGGTGCCTACCACGATCAACAACTAAAACTTCCCAAACATATTGCACAAGTTAGGAAAACAACTTCTTTCGGTTTACGAGCTCTCATAAAAGCTAGATCTTGTCTATCTACTCCTGCTCTCTTTTAACTTTATTATGCATTAATTCACAGTCATATTAATTACGGAATTGCTGCTTATGGCAGCACGTATCAGTGCCACTTAACACGTCTGTTCAGCACATACAAAACCAAGGTCTGCGCATTATTTCTAACTTTCGTCGAGGTAATATTATTATCATACGCATGGAGAATAAATTGCTGGCAACTACTGATTTATTCGTACTAAACTTAATTACTATGTTTTTCGGACTGATTAATAAAGATCTCACACACCATTTTATTTCCTTAGATTCCTTGAAGAATATTGACGCTACCCGTTTTGCTTAGAAAAGTAATTTCTTGCTGCCTAAAGCTTTTACTAATTACGGTAAAATGACATCATTCTGCGGTATTAAAATGTGAAGTTCACTTCCCTACACCTTCAAAACATCACTTTTTACTGCATTAAAAAACGCTTAAAGCCTATCTTTTAAATAAAAAATTATGTTATGATTTATTTATTATATTTACTCTGTTCTTTTGTTTGTTTGTTTCCTTCCTTTCTTCTTTCTAATTTATCTTTATAATTATTTTACGTGATAACGATGCACTGTCACTGTTCATGTTAAATTTACATGCATACTTTCAGTGTTAGTATGAATTTGTATTTCCCTATCAAATATTTATGCCATCACAAAATAGGTTTATGTATATATAAACCTTGTTTTTTTTGTACCCGTTTCTTCTGTTGGCTTGGTTAATCCTATATTTCTCTGCTAATTTCGTAATTTGTGTCCAATAATCACGTACAGAGGGTCCCGGTACGGCCTTGTGAGCTTAGGACCCTCTTCTGCATATCCTTCTTGCAATCGTGCTTTGAAAAAAATAATTAAATGTTTGCTTTGATTTGAATGTGTGTGTGAATCGATGAGGCTTACAGACCCAAGGCCGTACATCGGGACCACCACTCACAGTGGATGGTGAAGTGAAGGGCACCGGTATAATTTTGACCACCTAGGTTCCTTTAATGTACACCAACCTCTCAATGCACAGGTATTTATTCTACACCAATTAAATGCAGCTGTTATGGCCGAGAATCAAAACCACGAAGTCGTTCCTCAGGAATAAGACGCCATAACTTTAGATCCAGCGCCGCCAGTAAACACAGCGGCGTAACGATACTGTCATTCTATCCATGAATCACTGTGTACAAGTCAGTTGCACTGAGCATAACGTTTACCAAGACACTTTTACATACAGTAAGCATATACAACACATAAGCGGTTTCGCAATAGTCTGTTAATAGAGTTTCTATTGTCGAAGTTGTCACAGTAGATGTCATAATTGTTTGTATGTCAACTTTTGTGTAGAAAGCCAAACAAAAAAATAGGTTCACACTAATATGGAGTCGAAGTGATCAACAGTGGTCAAACGAGATATGCGGCTAGAGTCGACGTTTTAACAAGGAAACGTGTCTTCCTAGATAGGCAACAGCTGCTTGGCAGGGCAAACATCGCGGCCAATAATTGCTTGGAACAACTTGGCCTGACGAAGACAAATCGCCTTGTTGAAACGTTGGCTCCAGCGACATCCATTATTCGGCCACTGTTGGTCACCTTTATGTAGGTTATACGGGATTGAATGAAGGTTCACGAAGAGCGAGCATACCCTGCCCTGTAAAGGCATATATATATTATATATATATATATATATTATATATATATATATATATATATATATATATATATATATATATATATATATATATATATATATATATATATATATATATATATATATATATATATAGAAACGCTCACCAGCTGCACGATCGTGGCCGTGAAGATGCCTCCTGCGATATTGTAGGCTGCTGGGAAATGCAGGAGTCCGGCACCGAGGGCTGTGGTCGCCATCACCAAAGCTACCGAGTAGGTTGTCATCTGGCCGACGCCTAAGGGATAGGGAAAAATTAGGACAGGAATGACATGGGAGTGGAGTTTGGGCCGCGTATAGTATGATACCGACCGCATCAGGTGTATTTGAATCCCGTCAAGTTCTTGATATATTCTATTCCAAGTCAAGAGGAACGAAAAGTGCATTCCCCTCGTGTCCCTGTTTTGTACGCCTGCCTTTTGTAACAACGGATCCCTACCAAACTTGCTCAGCTCTCGGTCGTTGGCTTGCGCTGCCGTATTAAAAAAAAATCATGCAGATCCCACGCACTGTGAGAATCGGCCTAAGTGAATTTGTGGTGAAGACGAAATGGCGCATCCCGACAAGAAACGCGCAGCGGACTTCAGCAAAAAAAAAAACTTTGAAACCACACAGTTTCGTCTACATATAATTGCGAACGGAGTTGTGCACGCGGCGTGGAGGAAATACGCATGCTATGTGCAGATAGATGTGCGCAGACTTCTACGACGGCGCTTTAAAAGAAAGGGGGGTGGGGGTGAGTGCAGATCACGAAAGGCAGATGAAAAAACTGTACATGTAGTAACAGTGGGTGGGCTTAGGGTACTCCTTCTCAAAGCTTGTAGCGGTGACGTGCTGCGCTATGGGCTGTGCCAGTTGAATAGTGGCTGTCTCTTGCCATCCATAGCTTATGGCTGAAAAAGAAAATTAACTGCGAGTTTGTATCGGCTGCCTGAAAGCACATCTTCGTTGAGAAGTGCAGCGTGATCTCGGTGTCCCCCTCTCGTGCAGCTTAGCCCACAGGAGACGCAGCGTGCTCACTTCATGCGCTCTCTTCAATTCCAATATATTTTTGGTGCGCTGCGGAGCACAACACCCATCCTAGCTTGGTAGGGCCGTCCAAGGCCTCTGCGCATCCGTTTCTGCAGAGTTACCACGACTTATGCCACATTTCCCTCTCTAGAAGACGGTCTTACACTAACCAAAAAAAAAGGGAAAGGAAATTAAAGTTGGAGACCAGGAAAAGTACACTCTTAAAAAAGTTTGTACCTTTTGGGGCTTATTCTGTCTCCACAACAATAATCGCCATCTATCTTTTCCTCATTTTGCTTTCTTTAAAACTGCACGCCCGATATTTCCATGTCACGAGCGGCATTAGCGCTGTCAGCGTGATTTAGCATTCTCGAAAGGAAAGCAATGAGCGGAGAGTTTCCAAGCAAGGAAACGCATGCAAGGCAGATGGCTATTATTGTTGTGGCGCAAGATGAGCCCCGAAGGGTGCAAGTTTTTTTTAATAGTGTAGGGATGTCTTGTCCTTGTCTTCGTCTTGTCATCCTCGTCCCCGTCGGTTTTTCTTTGTGATGTAAATCATCAAAATGTTCCAACTCGCCCAGTACTTCATTCTTACACGAACCACTTCTTTAATGAAAAATTCAGCATTCCGACCCGTCATTATGCCGAAAATGCGCACTATGTTACGGTAGGTTTACAGGCTGTTTCACGTCGTCGTCGTCGTCGTCGTCATCGTCGTCATCGTCATCGTCATCGTCATCATCATCATCATCCTGGTTACGCCCACTGCAGCGCAAAGGACTCTCCCATACTTCCCCAACTACCACAGTCATGTACTAATTGTGGCCATGTTGTCCTTGCAAACTTCTTCCGCCTACACACATCCGCCCACCTAACTTTCTGCCGCCCCCTGTTACGCTTCCCTTCCCTTGGAATCCAGTCCGTAACCCATAATGACCATCGGTTATCTTCCCCCCTCATTACATGTCCTGCCCATGCCCATTTTTTTTTCTTGATTTCAACTAAGATGTCATTAACTCGCATTTGTTTCCTCACCCAATCTGCTCTTTTCTTATCCCTTAACATTACACCCATCATTCTTCTTCCCATAGCTCGTTGCGTCGTCCTCAATTTAAGTAGAACCCTTTTCGTAAGCCTCCAGATTCCTGCCCCGTAGGTGAGTGCTAGTAAGACACAGCTATCATACACTTTTCTCTTGAGGGATAATGGCAAACTGCTGTTCTTGTCCGAGAATGCCTGCCAAACGCACCCCAGCCCATTCTTATTTTTCTGATTATTTCCGTCTCATGATCCGGATCCGCGGTCACTACCTGCCCTAATTAGATGTATTCCCTTACCAGTTCCAGTGCCTCGCTACCTATTGTAAACTGCTGTTCTCTTCCGAGACTGTTAAACATTACTTTAGTTTTCTGCAGATCAATTTTTAGACAACCATTCTGCTTTGCCTCGCCAGGTCAGTGAGCATGCATTGCCGTTGGTGCCCTGAGTTACTAAGCAAGGCAATATCATCAGCAAATCGCAAGTTACTAAGGTATTCTCCATTAACTCTTATCCCCAATTCTTCCCAATCCAGGTCTCTGAATACCTCCTGTAAACACGCTGTGAATAGCATTAGAGAGATCGTATCTCCCTGCCTGACGCCTTTCTTTATTGGGATTTTGTTGCTTTCTTTATGGAGGACTACGGTGGCTGTGGAGCCGCTATAGATATCTTTCAGTATTTTTACATACGGCTCGTGTACACCCTGATTCCGTAATGCCTCCATGACTGCTGAGGTTACGACTGAATCAAACGCTTTCTCGTAATCAATGAAAGCTATATACAAGGGTTGGTTATATTCTGCACGTTTCTCTATCACCTGATTGATAGTGTGAATATGGTCTATTGTTGAGTAGCCTTTACGGAATCCTGCCTGGTACTTTGGTTGACAGAAGTGTAAGGTGTTCCTGATTCTATTTGCGATTACCTTAGTGAATACTTTGTAGGCAACGGACGGTAAGCTGATCGGTCTATAATTTTTCAAGTCTTTGGCGTCCCCTTTCTTATGGATTAGGATTATGTTAGGGTTCTTCCAAGATTCCGGTACGCTCGAGGTCATGAGGCATTGCGTATACAGGGTGGCCAGTTTTTCCAGAACAATCTGCCCACCATCCTTCAACAAATCTGCTGTTACCTGATCCTTCCCAGCTGCCTTCCCCCTTTGCATAGCTCCCAAGGCTTTATTTACTTCTTCTGGCGTTACTTGTGGGATTTCAAATTCCTCTAGAATATTTTCTCTTCCATTATCGTCGTGGGTGCCACTGGTACTGTATAAATCTCTATAGAAATCCTCAGCCACTTGAACTATCTCATCCATATTGGTAATGATACTGCCGCGGCTTTGTCTCTTAACGCATACATCTGAGTCTTGCCTATTCCTAGTTTCGTCTTCAGTGCTTTTAGGCTTCCTCCGTTCCCGAGAGCATGTTCAATTCTATCCATATTATAGTTCCTTATGTCAGCGGTCTTTCGCTTGTTGATTAACTTGGAAAGTTCTGCCAGTTCAATTCTAGCTGTAGGGTTAGAGGCTTTCATACATTGGCGTTTCTTGACCATATATTTCGTCTCCTGCGATAGCTTACTGGTATCCTGTCTAATGGAGCTACCACCGACTTCTATTGCAGACTCCTTAATGATGCGCATAAGATTGTCGTTCATTGCTTCAAAGCTAAGGTCCTCTTCCTGTGTTAAAGCCGAATACCTGTTCTGCAGCTTGATCCGGAATTCCTCTATTTTCCCTCTTACTGCTAACTCATTGATCGGCTTCTTATGTACCAGTTTCTTCCGTTCCCTCCTCAAGTCTAGGCTAATTCGAGTTCTTACTATCCTATGGTCACTGCAGTGCACCTTGCCGAGCACGTGCACATCTTGTATGATGCCAGGGTTAGCGCAGAGTATAAGGTCTATTTGATTTCTAGTCTCGTCATTCGTCTCCACGTCCACTTTCGGCTATCCCGCTTGCGGAAGAAGGTATTCATTATCCGCATATTATTGTGTTCTGCAAACTCTACTAATAACTCTCCCCTGCTATTCCTAGAGCCTATGCCATATTCCCCCACTGACTTGTCTCCAGCCTGCTTCTTGCCTACCCTGGCATTGAAGTCGCCCATCAGTATAGTGTATTTTGTTTTGACTTTACCCATCGCCGATTCAACGTCTTCATAGAAGCTTTCGACTTGCTGGTCATCATGACTGGATGTAGGGGCGTAGACCTGTACGACCTTCAATTTGTACCTCTTATTAAGTTTAACAACAAGACCTGCCACCATCTCGTTAATGCTATAGAATTCCTGTATGTTACCAGCTATATCTTATTAATCAGGAATACGACTGCTAGTTCTCGTCTCTCCGCTAAGCCCCGGTAGCACAGGACGTGCCCGCTTTTCAGCACGGTATATGCTTCTTGCGTCCTCCTAACTTCACCGAGCCCTATTATATCCCATTTACTGCCCTCTAATTCCTCCAATAGCACTGCTAGACTCGCCTCACTAGATAACGTTCTAGCGTTAAAGGTTGCCAGGTTCAGATTCTAATGGCGGCCTGTCCGGCCTGTCTGTCCAATGGCGGCCTGTTGTTTCACGTAACTTGAACCAAAGATAAAAAGAAGTGGTTAGCCGCAGCTGAATGAAACTAACCACATATTATTTGCCGGCAAGTGGCGCTCCTTAGAGTATGTTTAATTCGGCTTAATTAGTTCATTAACTATGATCAATTATGCAAAAATGTGTGATAATCACTTTAGGGCCAAGTGCATTTGTTTGCATTGCAGAGTGGATTCAGAAACGGCCGAAACAGTTTTTTGGTGTGACGTACATGTTGCGTGGTGATATTTTTCCGCGTTGTAAGAAAGCTGCCGAAATATGAAATAAGACCACGTGACTGCGCTCGTGCGCTATCTTATTGCAGCGCTCTCAACCGTGCTTCGAGCGAAAGAACCGTGCGCGCGCGCATGGTGGCGAAGTAGCGGCCGCGGTTCTAGGCATCGGCTTCACAGTGCGCCACCGTCTTTGATGGTGGTACACAGAAAGGAAACCCCGTGGTGCCTGATCAGCGATAGGCTCGAAACATGATGGAGAGAGCTGCAATACGATAGCACATGGGCGCAGTCACATGGTTTCATTTCATATTTCGCGGGATTCTTTGAACGCCGAAAAATCACCACGCAGCACGTACGTTGCACCAAAAAACTGTTTCGGCCGTTTCTGAATCCCCTCTGCAACGCAACCAAATGCACTTGGCCGTAAAGTGAATATTCAAAATTTTGACTAATTGATCTCAGTTAACTAATAAAGCGGAACATAAAAAAATATCTGAGGAGCGCCACATGACGGTAAACCGTAAGTCGTTGGTTTCACCCAGCTGCATTTAACAACTTTCTTGATTTCCTTGGTTCAAGTTACGTTAAACACTCTGTATATCACGTCCGTTATGCCTGCAGTAGTTTGCCACGTCACATCGATTTCTGCAGGTTGCGTTAAAATCGCGGCTTGATTCGCGATTTCAGTGCGTTCCGGACGTGCTCGGGCCGTGGGTGAACTGCTTGTGCGTTACACAGGGCGATGGCGCTTCTGGTGTTATATCTTGAACGACACATAGCTTAATGGAGCCAATTAATTTTCATTATATGTGCATGGTTTCTTCTGTAATAATTAAGTGCTCGTATGTGTCGCGTCATATATCCTAAATATCTGCAGAGCACACGAGTAAAGGTGCATCCAACATAGACCTTCGTATACTTATACATAATCGCTGGCGACTTTGTTTCACCGTACAGTTAATCGCGTGGTCTAAACATTTTCTGGCCAACTACCCTGGCGCAGTCTTGAGCAGGCCACGCGATCTGCCCTAATGAAACGTCCTATAGTTTCGCAATATTGCATGATGGTGATAGACGGCAGAAGCGGTGTGATCATGTAGCGTGAGTATAATAGTTGGTCGATTGAGCGAGACAAAATTGCGAGGACAGAGCACCATAATTATCAAGCATGTGCTCAGCACATGTCACGTAAAGTGATCAAAGAAAGCATATATAGGGAGCAGACATATTGCTGATTGCAACGGCGATAGCACAGCTGCGCGGTTCGTTTAGTGCATTCGCACATCTGCGCTGTTCCGTGAGCTCGTAAGATAGCCATTCCTGCAACAGCCTTTGAAGCATTGTCTGATATGTCCGATTGTTGCGCAGCGCACGTAAAACGATATTGTCGAACAATTACAATGTTGTTTTTCGCAAGGACAGCCGAGTGACACTTTTCTTAAAACAGCCCACCTGCACACACTCGAGGAAGGAGTGGTGCAACGGCTCGCATACCGAACAGGTACAGGTACCACTTCTGTGCGAAGTAAACACAACGATGGTATTTCTAAATGTAAGATCACGAAACACACATAAATGGAACTCCGTCTCTCTGTGTACGTGTATCGCGCTCTTACGTTTAGGAATGCAATACCAACACGCCCAAGCCCCCAGTGTTGTGAACTGCGATGTCGGCCGCATGGTTCTACGCGATATTCAGGCGGCTTTCACTTTATTTGAATTTAGCCGCAGCAAATAAAAATTTCAGGATATGAATTTGGTTCTCTGGCTGCAAACAAGAAAAAAAATGTTCATAGTTCCCATTTGCGCGTTGATGCGCAATTAGACGCTTAACAGGCCTAATCAATTCGTTTAGCTGACTTTACTTTGCTACGATACCAATGGCATAAGGCGCAGAATCTTTCTGGAGAATGCGATTTTTTCTAAAGCATTAGAGACCATAACGTCTCGAAGAAGTTGTGCACAGAACGAAAGAAATGCGCCCTAGCTGCGACGGCTTCTTCCTGCATGCTCCGGGCGACCCCGCCAACTGTTACGATGACGTCGTAACCATCGCCGGCAGGCAGCATGATCATGGTGCCACAGCATAATTCTTGACAGTTACCGCACTGGATACATTTCTTTTCCACTACGTCAGTACCTTTGGCTGCGCAACGTCGCAGTCATGCACGCTACCCATTTTTTTCTTATAATTCCTTAAGCCCCATTGCTCACGTTGTTACTTGACGGACGTCAATTCACATACGAGCTTTGGCATGTAGCACGTCCAGGCAAAACCTATCAGCTCTCTCTCGCAGAATGCCTGTAATAATAATATTTGGGGTTTTACGTGCCAAAACCACTTTCTGATTATGAGGCACGCCGTAGTGGAGGACTCCGGAAATTTGGCCACCTGGGGTTCTTTAACGTGCACCTAAATCTAAGCACACGGGTGTTTTCGCATTTCGCCCCCATCGAAATGCGGCCGCCGTGGCCGGGATTCGATCCCGCGACCTCGTGCTCAGCAGCCCAACACCATAGCCACTGAGCAACCACGGCGGGTAGACAGAATGCCTGTCTGCATGAATGTGAAAACGAGAACCATTTCTAGACCTGAGTTGATCTTTAAAACCAATATATACTACGTAGCATCTGAATTGGATGATTGTTTTTCTTTATAATATATCACTCAGCGGTGAGCTCATGTGATCTGCGTTCTTCTAGCGATCATCGATCGCTTCACTGGGGTGCAACATATCTCACGTAGCGTAATTGCCCTCATTCGGGCAGTTTACAGGAACAAGGAGTCAAGCATTTGATTTGTCGGTCGCTCACGCTCCTGGCAGCCCGTTGTACACCCTTGTTATTGCTGTTGTGCCCTTTACTAACAGCATGATGTTTGTGCTGATGTGCCTATGTGCTTCTGTGGATATATGAGGGATCCGAGGTACCATAAGTGTTATTATCAAGATGGATACTTGAACAGAAAATGGGGTATAACAAGGGAAAGGTACGCCCTTGTCCGCTACCAACGTTTTGACAAGACGACCCATCTTCTTCAAGGGCGCTGACGAAGGCAAGCGTTCTCGTGAACACGTTGGCGCCGTATTGACGCGTCCCATTCCATTGTCCTTCCACATCACTGAACTATAGAGTGCGATACGGGAGCGGATTACAGCCAGTCGGCATTTAAACACTTGTATGAACAATTAGAAAGTTGCTTTAGTTCAAGTAATTACCCATTTATAGTTGACCAATCAAACGGCTCGATTGGAAACCGCTACGTTCAACTGTGCTTGGCTGCGAGCGTTGGTATCGCGATGGAAAATGACGGAAGCAGTTTCTAGGGCTGAAGCACATGGCATATTCGAGCGAGCTCGGAGCGCGCTGCGTGCATCACGAGGGTAAACGTGCTGTTCCTACCTTCGCTGGCCTCCGGCGCTACCTCGGCGATTTCCTTCGCTGCGGGCGGGTCGCTCATTTTCTAGTCCCGCCGTACTCGGCTCGGGCTGGTGTCGCTCAGGCGCAGTGCCCGCACTTCGAGGCGGACGCTGTCGGCGAGCTATGCCGCGAAAAAGCGCCGCCGGGCCTGGGGAGTCTGCCAGGCGGTGCGCACGCTTCCCTCGAGAAATCTGCGTCATCTTGAGAACGTTCGCACGTGCGCCCAGCTCCCAATACCGGGGTCCTCATGGCATCGGCGCCGTTTCCGCTGTGCGAGTGGACGCCGGTGGCAGGCGCGGCTGGTTGCACGTGTGTGCAGTATCTATAGCTGCCTCGTGTCGGTGCGGAAGCTCGTGACGGCGAGCTAGGTTTAAGGCCCGCCTAGCGCGACCAATCACACAACCCAGTATTGAAAAAAGTTGGAAGCCTGCAAGTTTCATTACGTTCATGGTTGCGGAAGCAAAGAAAAAAAAAGAACCCGGCCCAAGAACAAAAAAAAAAAAAGAAAAATAAGAAGGCTCGACATGAGCGCTGTTTCGTGCACGGTGTGCCTTCTTTCGCACTTTCGCTGGTTTTTGTGCATGTCCACCGCTGCGAAGGTTAGCAGCCTCCAAGAGCGTTGCCACTTGGAGGATGAGGTGGTGAATTCAGGCGCACGCGGGAACGTAGCGGAACAAAGCACCTTCGAACCAGCTCTCGCGAAAGATTGGCGTCATTCTATATCTCACCAACGTGCGTATAAATAAACAACGTACTGCCGTCACCTTTCTGTGTTCGTTTTTCTTTCTTTTTTTCCTAGAAGCCGACGCTCTTTGCGGTTCCTTTTGCAATACTATAATGATACGGGAATAAATCTGCTGAAAGGCCTAGAATATAAATCAGGATCTCTCGAGCTCTGTATACAGTTTTCCTCCTCTGATGTGATGTCGCAGAAACGTACGATTTATTTATTTATTTATTTATTTATTTATTTATTTATTTATTTATTTATTTATTTATTTATTTATTTGAAGTACCTTACAGGCCCGTAGGGCATTGTGTAAAGGGGGGGGGGCGAAAAATCCCAACAGTGCATTCGCAACCAGATGAAAAAGAAAAAAGTACAATACATGGTAAATCAAAGTTGTGCACATAATAGCAGTAAAGAAGAGGGGACTAAGCAATGTGGAAATAACGACAATAAATGTGGCACATAGTTTAAAAGCACACGATAACATAAAAAGTGCATGACGCATCAATAAGGGGAAACGAAATGGTTAACTTCAAAATATGAACTGAAACATGAATGAGAGCTGAAACATGAATATGAAACATGCTAAACGATGGTGGAATGTGATATGGGTGGGTTTTAGGAAAGGACCATTTTTTTTCCGTGGAGATCGGATGTCATTCAATTCGAGTTGCTGCAGGCGAACGAATAGCGTGCAGCACCTCGACGATAGAGCCGTAAACCGCACTCAGCAACTCCGCTTTCCAGTGCAGTGTAGCTGGGGCTTGGTACTTCCCCTCCTCGGTGGCATCCGGCTATTCCCATGCACTGCGCGGTGGCTGCAGGTCCCGTTCCCACCTAGACGGCAAGTTGCTTTTTTTCTTCCGCTTTCATTTGTGTTCACTGCTTGAATAGGAATACGAAGGTAAGCATAGGTTTACTCTTTATTTGTACAGCAGCGTAACGAAGACAAGGTAGAACACGAAGAAAGGAACTTCGTAACGATCAGGTTTGTTGGTGATTTATTAGTAGTTACTGATAGGTCGGTTTGTAAACGCAGTGTGGTTGGTGTTCTATGAAAGTGGCATCGGTCCAAGCTTCGCTCGTGAATTGTCGGCTAATGCGAGTTGTAGCTTTGGGGGTGTTAAGTTCAGAATTATGAAAGAACACGGGTGTTGGGAATATTCTGCTAGCCGCTGCTAAAATCGTGCTCCCGTCGCACAAAAACTGTCATGAATGAGTTCATCGTAATCGCGTCTTCGCTTAGCACTATTCAAACCACGTGAGCACACTTTACAGGAAAATTTAACCCACGAAGTTGAAAGGCTGAGATCAGCGGGTTACAACTATTCCCAAATGTGTAGTTGCCAATAAATTAGTAATGTGGGTCAATCGCTTGCTTCGCTGAACAAGACTACGCTTTCTTATGTTCGTAAAAAGCCTGTCACTATTCCATACATTCAACCGCCTATGTCACAGTATTAAAAATATATATCGCATCAAGGGACAAATAAATGTAGCCTCGTCAGTTCCTAATAGTCAAGAGTGTGTCGGAACTATATAAAGATTTCAGATATAGCGTTGCGGAAGCTAACCGGGATGGATGCAATATGAAACACGAAGATCAGTTCTCTTCGTGCCGGTAAGGTGACGACACCGTAATGAATACGACAGAAGGACCATGACTGAACGACCATGACGGCATGACGACGACTGTGCGACGATGACGCAAGGACGACGATGGCAGAATAACGGCGGCATGATTGTAATGATGACAGTACGATTACGGTTGCATGATGACGTCGGTATGATGGCGGCAAAATGACAACGAAGGGACGAGAAGAATATAAAGACGGCGAAACGATGATAACGGCTGGGCAACAAAGGAGTGATCACAACTTAATAAAGGCGATGAAATGACAGAGCTGAAAGGAACACGACGGCATATTTGTGTTAGAGCTCACGTCCGCGCTTACGCACGACACCTGCCATCTCAGGCCGCTGTCGGTCTGCACTCGATCCGGTGCCGGCTTGCGCTATGCCCGGCACCGAACAATCGTGCAAGAAAGCACCTTCTGTATATCCACAAATATATCTGCCAAGATACCGACAGATGCAGCAGCACCCAGCAGCCACGCCAAACCAGGGAAAGTAGGCAAAAAAGCTTCAATCTAAATAATTATCAACACTCATTTAAGTACAAAACGATCGAAAGAGTCACTCAATGTTTCCATAATGGAAGCGCCGTCAGCGCTGTTAAAATTTAGAAATGAGGTGAAAGATATGTTTGGTTTAGGTACAGAAAGAGAAACAAACTGAAACCGCTTTATGGTTAGCAATACGCTCAGCGACTGAAACGCGATACTTGGGGCGCGTGGCTACCGACGCTTTTTGCGCCCCGCTGAGCGCTGTGGACATCGAGCTGATTAATTGTGGTATATACGATGAAGGCGAGAGCCCTCGCGAAACATTGTGACTGCATTTGGTCCCCCAGCGATCGTCCAGCGCAATAAGCAGCCGCCGCCATGCCGTCCAAGTATCGCGTTTCAATCGCCGAACACTATGCCTCAAAAATCGCCATCTACGAAGCGTGGACTGAGACAAAATAGATCTAGAAATGCCTGACCGCGGGTTGGCTTCTGTACTACATGCTTAAGACCGCTAGACTTTGAAAGCCCAAGAAGCTCCCTCGATATGCGAGCGTCATGATGACCAGTCAAAGCTAGTGGTGGCCACGAGATATATACTTGAGGCATTAAAATCTCCCCGTGAGCAGTAGCTCTGAAAAGGCGCGCCCCCAAGAACGTATTCAGCTGAAGGGCCGAACCTGAAGGACGGTAAAAGACACTGATTTTGATACATTTCGCTTCAAGGATAAACCTTGCACCAAGCACAGTTCGGCTGGTGCTTGTATCACAAGATAACTAAAGTCAGACTCTATGAAAACATACACCACCCCCTCGGCAGTGTTTACTGTCTAATCTGACCACGTTAAACTCAGGGGGTGTTATTTCCGCATCTTGTATATAATCGTCTACGCATGTCTCGGTCACGCCTATCATAAACAATATCTTTTTTAGCTACGCCAAATTGCAAAAAAAAAAAAAAAATTGCCTGTGCCAGGTAGTACAATTCTAACCCTTGAGCTAAATTACTCGATGAGGCGGCATCTGCATTACTTACACGAGATACCAAAATACTTAATTATATAATTACCATAATTACAAGAATTAACTGTTTTATTATTTACTTTATGGCACATATTTCAATCTACGAAGTGTAGCTATAGTGGCACACATCACAGTGATCACAAGGCACGTACACTTTAAGCAATTTCTGAGGATGGCACCGGTTTCGAGATATTCGGCGTCAAACTTACGGTAAAAACGCACCGTTCCACTTACGCACTCATTGAGAAAGCGCTGTTTTATGCATTGAAGGACAAAAGTAACTGGAACGTCAATTCATTCCGTCGGACAACTTGAAAATTAATATATTGAAAGTGGTGTAGTCCTGAGAATTCATTCCAAGAAGATACACCTTGCGAACTGGCGAACCTTTCCTGACGGTTCAAAATGAGCCCCACACTCAGGATCAGAGTAGCGCCTGAGAATTCCAGTTTGTCGATGATGTCGGCTAAAAAGGTGAAGTGAGCGCGCAAGTATACTCGCTCACTTCAAGTGTATCGTCGCATAGAGCAGTTCGAGCCCATTTCACAGCGATGCTCTCGTCTGCTGCAGGGCTGTTAATAACAGCCTTTGCACGGGTAATGTGTTTCTGTTATTAATGAGCTACCTTCATCCAAGTTCTCCGGCAGGTTATAACATTATAAACGATATTAGGCTAAGGTAAAACACGGAAAAGGCTTTTTTAGGCTCTAAAAATCTAATATTGGCATGAGCATCAAAATAGGAATTTATAAGCACGAGAAAGCCGCCACTAAAATTTTCTTCTTCCATAGTTTATGTTTACCTGTTTATAGGCATGATAAGGAGGTAACAAAGAAATGGGCGCTTTACCTAAAGTTACGCTCTTTATTCAGAGATAATATGGGTAAATCTGTGCAAGATAACGTTCTTTCTGCGCAAACTATTTTCGAAACCATCCACGCTCAAAACAAGCTTGTTAACTGTGTCAATGAAGTGTTTTGAAGCTATTCACCATCATCATCAGCCTATTTTAAGTCGACTGCAGGACGAAGGCCTTTCCCTGCGATCTCCATTGACCCCTGTCCTGCGCCAACCGATTCCAACTAGCACGCGCGAATTTCCTAATTTCACCGCACCACCTATAGTCTTCTGCCATCCTCGACTGCGCTTCCCTTCTCTTGGTACCCATTCTGTAACCCTAATGGTCCAACGGTTATCTAACCTGCGCATTACATGACCTGCCCAGCACGATTTTGTTCTCTTATTGTCAATTAGAATATCGGCTATACCAGTTTGCTCTCTGATCCAAAGCGCTCTCTTTCTGTATTTTAACGTTATGCCTAGAATTCTTCTTTCCATCGTTTTTGTGCAGTCCTTAACTTGTTCTCAAGCTTCTTTGTCAGTCTCCAAGTCTCTGCCCCATATGACAGCACCGGTAAAATGCACTGATTATACACCTTCCTTTTCAATGATAATGGTAAGCTTCCAGTCAGGAGCTACCAATGTCTGCCGTATGCGATCCAGCCCATTTTTATTCTTCTATGCATTTACTTCTCATGATCAGGGTTCCCTGTGATTAATTGACCTAGGTAAACGTACTCCTTCGCAGACTCTAGAGGCTGACTGGCGATTCTGTACTCTTGTTCCTTTCCCGGTTATTCCTCATTATCTTTGTCTTCTGCATACTAATCTTCAACTCCACTCTTGCACTCTCTCTGTTAAAGTCCTCAATCATTTGTTGTAACTCGTCTGCAGTGTTTCTGGATAGAACAATGTCATCGGCAAACCGAAGGTTGCCGAGCTATTCGCCGTCGATCCTTACTCCTAAGCCTTTCCAGTTTAATAGCTTGAATATTTCTTCCAAGCACGCAGCGAATAGCATTGGAGAGATTGTCTCCTTATCCGACCCCTTTCTTTAAAGGTGTCTTCCTAGTTTTCTTGTATAGAATTAAGGTAGCTGTGGAATCTCTGTAGATATTTTCCAGGATATTTACGTATGTGGTCTGTACTCCTTGATTACGTACTCTGTACTCCTTTATAACTGCTAGTATCTCTACTGAATCAAATCCCTTTTCGTTCTCTATGAAAGCCACATATAGAGGCAGAGCTTGTACTCTGCGGATTTCTCGATTACCTGATTGATGACATGGATGTGATCCATTCTAGAGTATCCCTTCCTGAAACTCGCCTGCTCCCATGGTTGACTAAAGTCCAGTGTTGCCCTTATTCTAATGGAGATTATCTTGGTGAAAATTTTATATAATACTGGGAGTAAGCTAATGGGCCTACAATTTTTCATTTCTTTAATGTTTCCCTTTTTGTGGATTAGTATAATGTTTGCATTCTTCCAATTTCCCGTTTCATGTTTTGCAAGGCCCTTCTGACCTCATCGCTAGTTATAGGAGCAGTTTCTGTATCCTGTTCATTACTGTTTCGAATGGAGTTATCCTGAGTCCTCTGGGTACTGTACAGGTCAGTACAGAATTCCTCCGCTGCTTTTATTATACTTTTGAGATTGCTGATGATATTACCCTGCTTATCCTTCAGTGCATACATCTTGGTTTGTCCTATATGCCAAATACCTTCTCACTGATTTCAGACTGCGTCCATTTCTTACCTCTTCTTCAGTCTTTCTGACGTTATAATTTCGAATATCACTTATTTTCGTCTTTTTGATCAGTTTTGACAGCTCCGCGAATTCTATCTTATCTCTTGAGTTGGACACTTTTATTATTTGTAGTTTCTTTATTAGGTCTTTGGTTACTTGGAGAGCTTGCCTACTGGTTGCCTTGGTGCCTTGCCTCCCACTTCAATTGCTGCCACTGAAGCCAGCATAGTTGCGATTTTATTCATTGCTTCTATGTCATCTTCATCTTTCTGTTCTAAGGCAACACATTTGTTTGCAAGCACCAGCCTGAATTTATCTGATTTTACCCTTATTGCCTCTAGGTTGACCTGTTTGTTCTTGACCAATTTTACTCTTTCTCTCTTCAAATTGAGGTGAATCCTAGCCCTCACTAACCTATGATCACTGCACTTTACCCTACCTATCACTTCTACATCCTGCACTATGCTGGCATCGGAGAAAGTATGAAATCAATTCCATTTCTTGTTTCACCATTAGGGCTCTTCCAGGTCCACTTTCTATTGCTACGCTTCTTGAAAAAGGTGTTCATTATTCTCAGCTTATTCATTTCTGCGAATTTTGCCAGCATCTCTCCTCTAGCGTTCCTAGAATCGACGCCGTAGTGGCCAATTGCTTGTTCACCAGCCTGCTTTTTCCGCACTTTTGCATTGAAGTCGCCCATTACTACAGTATACTGAGTTTGCGCTTTTCGCATCGCTAATTCAACATCTTCATAAAACTTATCTACTTCATCAACATCTTGACTGGATGTTGGAGCGTAGACTTGAACTATCTTTAATCTATACCTTTTATTAAGTTTGTTTACGACTACTGCTGCCCTCGCATTAATGCTGTAGAATTCGTCAATGTTGCCCGCTATGTCCTTATGGTTAGGAATCCTACCCTGCATCGCTTCTTATCTGGGAGACCTCTATAGCAGAGGACATGGCCGTTAGTCAGCACTGTATAAACCTCACCAGTTGTTCTAACCTCACTAAGGCCAATGATATCCCAAACAATATCTGATAGTTCCTCAAAGAGTCCTGCTAAGCTAGCCTCACTGGACAGAGTTCTGCTGTTAAAGGTTGCCAGGGTCAGTTTCCAATGGCGGCCTGTCTGGGTCCAGAGATTCTTAGCACCCTTACTGCGTTACAGTTCTGACCGCTGCCTTGGTCAGGTGCTCCGCAGCTGCTGGGGACTGAAGGCCATGGGTTAATTGTAGGAATCATGAGGGAGCGCGTGGCCGAATACTGCACCAAGGAGGCCAATTCCTGTTCTGGTGAGGGAGTGTCTTTGTTGAAGCTTAGTGGGCCTTCCTAATTTAGTTGTACGTGGATTAGTATAGCCCCACTCGCTCTCGGCATCTTTTGCCGGTGTCAGGCGTCGCTCCAAGCCTGCAGATGTATTGTGATTTATACTTGTGACAATCGTATTAACTAACTCGTATATATAATGGTATTTATTGTGAGCCTTGAATAGCCATTATTCTGTTGGGTCAATTAATAATGAAGAATATATAAATTCAAGAAACACATCTTACACTACATAATTGTTTGAACAGGTTGTGGAATGAAGTCGAGGCTGGAGAGCTGGTGGCGTTTACAAAACTAGCTTTTTGTTTGCTTGCCACAGCCAGAACTTTCAATATGTTGCAGCTGCATTGGTATCTAACACTTATCAGGACTAGCGCAGCAAAACCGGCTATCGGGTAATTCGATTCACCGATTATTCGAATTCGAAAACCGGATAACCGGAGTGACCGGTTAGGCTGCCTGGCGGTTCGTTTAGTAACATCCGCACATTCGGCTATCCGGATATTTTTTTTTCTTTTGATGCGATTAGTATTCTTAGGTTGCTTCACGAGCAGTCTTACCGCCAACTTCGCTAACTGGCTAGTCTATGGTCTTTAATGGGCAGAACATCGGGTTTCTGTGCTTAAGGAACCCTGTTCGAAATGAAGCGCTGGTCTAACTTGGGTCACTATGTGACACTGCAGGGGCATGTGCCACTCTTCACTGAACCTGTTTAAAGCCAACGTGGGTCGCTACGTATGTGCCACTGGGTATGTGTCGCTCGTCTTTCAGTGCGCCTCGCGTCGTAAAGCGCCAGTTCGCCTTGCTGGCTTTTGAAAGCGTCCCTTCCATTGATTCCTTAAGTGCACAAAATCTGCATTTTTCCTGCTGTTGTTTCCGCAAAATAAAAATTATCCTAAGCGATTTTATCGAAGTTAACTAAAGAACTTACTTTGCCAGTGAAATTCATCATGACTACACCCATGGCATTTCCTATTTGTTAAAATATATGTGACAAGAGTAGACTGAACATATCAATTCCACTTGTGCCACAAACACGTTTCTATGGGGATACTTGGCTCCTGCAGCAGCCCATACAAGACGTACGCTTATAACACTTGGCCGGGAACAATCTCGCTCTCTTAAGAGGAAGCTTTAGCTCGGGCCCAACTCCGACGCGGCCTATTCAAATACATGTAAAACGCAAAAACGTTTTTATGAGATAACCCCTGGACCGATTTTGATGAAATTTTTGTATTTGAAAGAGAACGTTAAATTCTAGTGACTGTTGGAAGCGGAATTTCGATTTAGGACTTGAATTTTCTTAGAATGATTTTCAAATATTTGACCGTTTGAAAAAAATAGAAGCAGGAAGTTTACAAATTCATAGCTCTGCATCAAGAACTGATATCGCGGTTCTGTAAACGGCATCCATTAGACCATTCAAAGCGGACAAATTCAGTATGTCATTTTACATCTTACGTGAATTTGTTACGTTGGTTACAATGGTTTTGCAAAAGTTGTATTTCCCTATGATTAAATTTTTTTATATTCATGTGTAACATATCAATTTTGTCCGCTTTAAACGTGCTATTAGATGCAATTCACAGAATTGTATTATCATTCTTAGTGGTTGAGTTACAGAGTTGTAAACTTGATTGTTTCGTTTTTTGAAAATTTACGATTTTTGCCAATTTTTAATAAAAATTGACGACCTAACTCAAAAATTCGATACCAACAGTCACTAGATTTTAGGTTTGTCTTTTAAATGCAACAAACCTCGTCAAATTTGGTGTAGTGGTTGCCGAGAAAAACGAATTCTCCTTTTACATGTATTTAGATAGGAGCACTCGAGCTAAAGCTTCCTCTTAAGCGGAAGCTTTAGCTCGGGCCCAACTCCGACGCGGCCTATTCAAATACATGTAAAACGCAAAAACGTTTTTATGAGATAACCCCTGGACCGATTTTGATGAAATTTTTGTATTTGAAAGAGAACGTTAAATTCTAGTGACTGTTGGAAGCGGAATTTCGATTTAGGACTTGAATTTTCTTAAAACGATTTTCAAATATTTGACCGTTTGAAAAAAATAGAAGCACGAAGTTTACAAATTCATAGCTCGGCATCAAGAACTGATATCGCGGTTCTGTAAACGGCATCCATTAGATCATTCAAAGCGGACAAATTCTGTATGTCATTTTACATCTTACGTGAATTTGTTACGTTGGTTACAACGGTTTTACAAAAGTTGTATTTCCCTATGATTAAATTTTTTTAATGTTCATATGTAACATATCAATTTTGTCCGTTTTGGATGTACTATTAGATGCAATTCACAGAATTGTATTATCATCTTTAGTGGTTGAGTTACAGAGTTGTAAACTTGATAGTTTCGTTTTTTGAAAATTTACAATTTTTGCCAATTTTTAATAAAGAATTGACGACCTAACTGAAAAATTCGAAACCAACAGTCACTAGATCTTAAGTTTGTCTTTTAAATGCAACAAACCTCGTCAAATTTGGTGCAGTGGTTGCCGAGAAAAACGAATTCTCCTTTTACATGTATTTAGATAGGAGCACTCCAGCTAAAGCTTCCTCTTAACGTATACTGAAATCATCTTATTATCATATCAACAAAAGCAGAGTTGAGCACCCACTTATTTCTGTATATAATAATGACTTGGTGAGGTGGAAATTCCCCGATGTAAAAATGCGCTTGGCCTATACATGCAGGAAATTGTCAAGTTTGTGGCAATTTGGTTTCTTCTCGATGCTAGACGGGGGACTTATTTGCTGTTTCGAACGATTTGTGTATCAAGAGTAAAATTCGTTGAAATAAAAGTTGATTTGAGAGGAACCTGCTGGAGAAGCACCAACGTTATAGGAGGAGTGGGGTGGCGTAAGAGATTTTCAATTTGCCATCGGAGCACTTAAAAACCTCCTTTGACGCAGCCAATTATTAAATTTTAAAACTGTTTCGGCATGCAATTCATCTAAACATTTCTACTTAAGCTGTGCTTTAATTTCTATCAACCTTAATCCGCCTTGCTCTGATTTCAACCAACCTTAATTCCCCTTGCTCTAGTTTGTACCAACCTTAATACACTTTAATCCGCCTTGCTTTATTTGTACCAACATTTATCCACCTTCCTCTAGTTTGTACCAACCTTAATCCGCCTCACTCAAAAGTGTGCCAACCTTAATCCACTTTGCTCTAATTTGATCAACCGTAATCCACTTTATTCCGCGTTAATCCGCCTTGCTCTAATTTGTGCCAACCTTAATCCACCTTGCTCTAATTTATACCAACCTTAATCCACCTCGCTTTAATTTGTATCAACATTAATCCACCTAGTTCTAGTTTATATCACCCTAATCCACCTTATTCCACTTTAATCTGCCTCGCTTTGTCTGCAGCAACCTTAATCCACCTTACTCTAGTTTGTAGCAATTTTAATCCACTTTAATCTGCCTTGGTCTAATTTGTATCAACATTAATCAAGATTAATCCGCGTTAATCCGCTTTGCTTTAATTTGTACCAACCTAAATCCACCTTACTCAAAATTGTATCAACCTTAATCCAACCTCATCCACTTTATTCCACCGTGCCCTAATTTATATCAACGTTAATCCACCTTAATCTGCTTTAATCTGCCTTGCTTTATTTGTACCAACCTTAATTCACCTTTCTCAAGTTTGTACCAACCTTAATCCACTTTAACCCACATTTCTCTAATTTGTATCAACCTTAATCCACTTTAATTCCCCTTGATTCAGTTCACGTTAATTCACTCCACCTCAAGTCACCTTACTCTAACTTGCTCTAATTCTGTATTACCACTGACGTTATACAAGACGCGGATGACGTCACTGGTGATGATTACCTTTGTTACCACTCATTGCGGACAACGCCGGCTTTTCTACCTCTTCGGACATATATAATGCTTTCGCATTAATACACCTTCCGCGTGCTCGGCAAGATCCATCATGGCGGCTGAGTGACACGTTTGTAACTGAAGCTTACTGACGTCTTTCAGTGCGCCTCGCGTTGTAAAGCGCCAGTTCGCCTTGCTGGCTTGTGAAAGCGTCCCTTCCATTGATTCCTGAAGTGCACAAAATCTGCATTTTTCCTGCTGTTGTTTCCGCAAAATAAAAATTATCCTAAGGGATTTTATCGAAGTTAACTAAAGAACTTACTTTGCCAGTGAAATTCATCATGAATACACCCATGGCATTTCCTATTTGTTAAAATATATGTGACAAGAGTAGACTGAACATATCAATTCCACTTGTGCCACAAACACGTTTCTATGGGGATACTCGGCTCCTGCAGCAGCCCATACAAAACGTACGCTTATAACACTTGGCCGTGAACAATCTCATTCTCTCAACGTATCGTATAAAATGACCAGCTGAAAGCATCTTATTTTCATAACAACAAAAGCAGAGTTGTGCACCCACTCATTTCTGTATATAATAATGACTTGGTGAGGTGGAAATTCCCCGATGTAAAAATGCGCTTGGCCTATACATGCAGGAAATTGTCAAGTTTGTGGCAATTTGGTTTCTTCTCGATGCTAGACGGGGGACTTATTTGCTGTTTCGAACGATTTGTGTATCAAGAGTAAAATTCGTTGAAATAAAAGTTGATTTGAGAGGAACCTGCTGGAGAAGCACCAACGTTATAGGAGGAGTGGGGTGGCGTAAGAGATTTTCAATTTGCCATCGGAGCACTTAAAAACCTCCTTTGACGCAGCCAATTATTAAATTTTAAAACTGTTTCGGCATGCAATTCATCTAAACATTTCTACTTAAGCTGTGCTTTAATTTGTATCAACCTTAATCCGCCTTGCTCTGATTTCAACCAACCTTAATTCCCCTTGCTCTAGTTTGTACCAACCTTAATACACTTTAATCCGCCTTGCTTTATTTGTACCAACCTTTATCCACCTTCCTCTAGTTTGTACCAACCTTAATCCGCCTCACTCAAAAGTGTGCCAACCTTAATCCACTTTGCTCTAATTTGATCAACCGTAATCCACTTTATTCCGCGTTAATCCGCCTTGCTCTAATTTGTGCCAACCTTAATCCACCTTGCTCTAATTTATACCAACCTTAATCCACCTCGCTTTAATTTGTATCAACATTAATCCACCTTGTTCTAGTTTATATCACCCTAATCCACCTTATTCCACTTTAATCTGCCTCGCTTTGTCTGCAGCAACCTTAATCCACCTTACTCTAGTTTGTAGCAATTTTAATCCACTTTAATCTGCCTTGGTCTAATTTGTATCAACATTAATCAAGATTAATCCGCGTTAATCCGCTTTGCTTTAATTTGTACCAACCTAAATCCACCTTACTCAAAATTGTATCAACCTTAATCCAACCTCATCCACTTTATTCCACCGTGCCCTAATTTATATCAACGTTAATCCACCTTAATCTGCTTTAATCTGCCTTGCTTTATTTGTACCAACCTTAATTCACCTTTCTCAAGTTTGTACCAACCTTAATCCACTTTAATCCACATTTCTCTAATTTGTATCAACCTTAATCCACTTTAATTCCCCTTGATTCAGTTCACGTTAATTCACTCCACCTCAAGTCACCTTACTCTAACTTGCTCTAATTCTGTATTACCACTGACGTTATACAAGACGCGGATGACGTCACTGGTGATGATTACCTTTGTTACCACTCATTGCGGACAACGCCGGCTTTTCTACCTCATCGGACATATATAATGCTTTCGCATTAATACACCTTCCGCGTGCTCGGCAAGATCCATCATGGCGGCTGAGTGACACGTTTGGAACTGAAGCTTACGACGTCTTTCAGTGCGCCTCGCGTTGTAAAGCGCCAGTTCGCCTTGCTGGCTTGTGAAAGCGTCCCTTCCATTGATTCCTGAAGTGCACAAAATCTGCATTTTTCCTGCTGTTGTTTCCGCAAAATAAAAATTATCCTAAGGGATTTTATCGAAGTTAACTAAAGAACTTACTTTGCCAGTGAAATTCATCATGAATACACCCATGGCATTTCCTATTTGTTAAAATATATGTGACAAGAGTAGACTGAACATATCAATTCCACTTGTGCCACAAACACGTTTCTATGGGGATACTCGGCTCCTGCAGCAGCCCATACAAGACGTACGCTCATAACACTTGGCCGGGAACAATCTCATTCTCTCAACGTATCGTATAAAATGACCAGCTGGAAGCATCTTATTTCCATAACAACAAAAGCAGAGTTGTGCACCCACTCATTTCTGTATATAATAATGACTTGGTGAGGTGGAAATTCCCCGATGTAAAAATGCGGCAGGAAATTGTCAACTTTGTGGCAATTTGGTTTCTTCTCGAAGCTAGACGGGGGACTTATTTGCTGTTTCGAACGATTTGTGTATCAAGAGTAAAATTCGTTGAAATAAAAGTTGATTTGAGAGGAACCTGCTGGAGAAGCACCAACGTTATAGGAGGAGTGGGGTGGCGTAAGAGATTTTCAATTTGCCATCGGAGCACTTAAAAACCTCCTTTGACGCAGCCAATTATTAAATTTTAAAACTGTTTCGGCATGCAATTCATCTAAACATTTCTACTTAAGCTGTGCTTTAATTTGTATCAACCTTAATCCGCCTTGCTCTGATTTCAACCAACCTTAATTCCCCTTGCTCTAGTTTGTACCAACCTTAATACACTTTAATCCGCCTTGCTTTATTTGTACCAACCTTTATCCACCTTCCTCTAGTTTGTACCAACCTTAATCCGCCTCACTCAAAAGTGTGCCAACCTTAATCCACTTTGCTCTAATTTGATCAACCGTAATCCACTTTATTCCGCGTTAATCCGCCTTGCTCTAATTTGTGCCAACCTTAATCCACCTTGCTCTAATTTATACCAACCTTAATCCACCTCGCTTTAATTTGTATCAACATTAATCCACCTTGTTCTAGTTTATATCACCCTAATCCACCTTATTCCACTTTAATCTGCCTCGCTTTGTCTGCAGCAACCTTAATCCACCTTACTCTAGTTTGTAGCAATTTTAATCCACTTTAATCTGCCTTGGTCTAATTTGTATCAACATTAATCAAGATTAATCCGCGTTAATCCGCTTTGCTTTAATTTGTACCAACCTAAATCCACCTTACTCAAAATTGTATCAACCTTAATCCAACCTCATCCACTTTATTCCACCGTGCCCTAATTTATATCAACGTTAATCCACCTTAATCTGCTTTAATCTGCCTTGCTTTATTTGTACCAACCTTAATTCACCTTTCTCAAGTTTGTACCAACCTTAATCCACTTTAACCCACATTTCTCTAGTTTGTATCAACCTTAATCCACTTTAATTCCCCTTGATTCAGTTCACGTTAATTCACTCCACCTCAAGTCGCCTCACTCTAACTTGCTCTAATTCTGTATTACCACTGACGTTATACAAGACGCGGATGACGTCACTGGTGATGATTATCTTTGTTACCACTCATTGCGGACAACGCCGGCTTTTCTACCTCATCGGACATATATAATGCTTTCGCATTAATACACCTTCCGCGTGCTCGGCAAGATCCATCATGGCGGCTGAGTGACACGTTTGGAACTGAAGCTTACTGACGTCTTTCAGTGCGCCTCGCGTTGTAAAGCGCCAGTTCGCCTTGCTGGCTTGTGAAAGCGTCCCTTCCATTGATTCCTGAAGTGCACAAAATCTGCATTTTTCCTGCTGTTGTTTCCGCAAAATAAAAATTATCCTAAGGGATTTTATCGAAGTTAACTAAAGAACTTACTTTGCCAGTGAAATTCATCATGAATACACCCATGGCATTTCCTATTTGTTAAAATATATGTGACAAGAGTAGACTGAACATATCAATTCCACTTGTGCCACAAACACGTTTCTATGGGGATACTCGGCTCCTGCAGCAGCCCATACAAGACGTACGCTTATAACACTTGGCCGGGAACAATCTCATTCTCTCAACGTATCGTATAAAATGACCAGCTGAAAGCATCTTATTTTCATAACAACAGAAGCAGAGTTGTGCACCCACTCATTTCTGTATATAATAATGACTTGGTGAGGTGGAAATTCCCCGATGTAAAAATGCGCTTGGCCTATACATGCAGGAAATTGTCAAGTTTGTGGCAATTTGGTTTCTTCTCGATGCTAGACGGGGGACTTATTTGCTGTTTCGAACGATTTGTGTATCAAGAGTAAAATTCGTTGAAATAAAAGTTGATTTGAGAGGAACCTGCTGGAGAAGCACCAACGTTATAGGAGGAGTGGGGTGGCGTAAGAGATTTTCAATTTGCCATCGGAGCACTTAAAAACCTCCTTTGACGCAGCCAATTATTAAATTTTAAAACTGTTTCGGCATGCAATTCATCTAAACATTTCTACTTAAGCTGTGCTTTAATTTGTATCAACCTTAATCCGCCTTGCTCTGATTTCTACCAACCTTAATTCACCTTGCTCTAGATTGTACCAACCTTAATACACTTTAATCCGCCTTGCTTTATTTGTACCAACCTTTATCCACCTTCCTCTAGTTTGTACCAACCTTAATCCGCCTCACTCAAAAGTGTGCCAACCTTAATCCACTTTGCTCTAATTTGATCAACCGTAATCCACTTTATTCCGCGTTAATCCGCCTTGCTCTAATTTGTGCCAACCTTAATCCACCTTGCTCTAATTTATACCAACCTTAATCCACCTCGCTTTAATTTGTATCAACATTAATCCACCTTGTTCTAGTTTATATCACCCTAATCCACCTTATTCCACTTTAATCTGCCTCGCTTTGTCTGCAGCAACCTTAATCCACCTTACTCTAGTTTGTAGCAATTTTAATCCACTTTAATCTGCCTTGGTCTAATTTGTATCAACATTAATCAAGATTAATCCGCGTTAATCCGCTTTGCTTTAATTTGTACCAACCTAAATCCACCTTACTCAAAATTGTATCAACCTTAATCCAACCTCATCCACTTTATTCCACCGTGCCCTAATTTATATCAACGTTAATCCACCTTAATCTGCTTTAATCTGCCTTGCTTTATTTGTACCAACCTTAATTCACCTTTCTCAAGTTTGTACCAACCTTAATCCACTTTAATCCACATTTCTCTAATTTGTATCAACCTTAATCCACTTTAATTCCCCTTGATTCAGTTCACGTTAATTCACTCCACCTCAAGTCACCTTACTCTAACTTGCTCTAATTCTGTATTACCACTGACGTTATACAAGACGCGGATGACGTCACTGGTGATGATTACCTTTGTTACCACTCATTGCGGACAACGCCGGCTTTTCTACCTCATCGGACATATATAATGCTTTCGCATTAATACACCTTCCGCGTGCTCGGCAAGATCCATCATGGCGGCTGAGTGACACGTTTGGAACTGAAGCTTACGACGTCTTTCAGTGCGCCTCGCGTTGTAAAGCGCCAGTTCGCCTTGCTGGCTTGTGAAAGCGTCCCTTCCATTGATTCCTGAAGTGCACAAAATCTGCATTTTTCCTGCTGTTGTTTCCGCAAAATAAAAATTATCCTAAGGGATTTTATCGAAGTTAACTAAAGAACTTACTTTGCCAGTGAAATTCATCATGAATACACCCATGGCATTTCCTATTTGTTAAAATATATGTGACAAGAGTAGACTGAACATATCAATTCCACTTGTGCCACAAACACGTTTCTATGGGGATACTCGGCTCCTGCAGCAGCCCATACAAGACGTACGCTCATAACACTTGGCCGGGAACAATCTCATTCTCTCAACGTATCGTATAAAATGACCAGCTGGAAGCATCTTATTTCCATAACAACAAAAGCAGAGTTGTGCACCCACTCATTTCTGTATATAATAATGACTTGGTGAGGTGGAAATTCCCCGATGTAAAAATGCGGCAGGAAATTGTCAACTTTGTGGCAATTTGGTTTCTTCTCGAAGCTAGACGGGGGACTTATTTGCTGTTTCGAACGATTTGTGTATCAAGAGTAAAATTCGTTGAAATAAAAGTTGATTTGAGAGGAACCTGCTGGAGAAGCACCAACGTTATAGGAGGAGTGGGGTGGCGTAAGAGATTTTCAATTTGCCATCGGAGCACTTAAAAACCTCCTTTGACGCAGCCAATTATTAAATTTTAAAACTGTTTCGGCATGCAATTCATCTAAACATTTCTACTTAAGCTGTGCTTTAATTTGTATCAACCTTAATCCGCCTTGCTCTGATTTCAACCAACCTTAATTCCCCTTGCTCTAGTTTGTACCAACCTTAATACACTTTAATCCGCCTTGCTTTATTTGTACCAACCTTTATCCACCTTCCTCTAGTTTGTACCAACCTTAATCCGCCTCACTCAAAAGTGTGCCAACCTTAATCCACTTTGCTCTAATTTGATCAACCGTAATCCACTTTATTCCGCGTTAATCCGCCTTGCTCTAATTTGTGCCAACCTTAATCCACCTTGCTCTAATTTATACCAACCTTAATCCACCTCGCTTTAATTTGTATCAACATTAATCCACCTTGTTCTAGTTTATATCACCCTAATCCACCTTATTCCACTTTAATCTGCCTCGCTTTGTCTGCAGCAACCTTAATCCACCTTACTCTAGTTTGTAGCAATTTTAATCCACTTTAATCTGCCTTGGTCTAATTTGTATCAACATTAATCAAGATTAATCCGCGTTAATCCGCTTTGCTTTAATTTGTACCAACCTAAATCCACCTTACTCAAAATTGTATCAACCTTAATCCAACCTCATCCACTTTATTCCACCGTGCCCTAATTTATATCAACGTTAATCCACCTTAATCTGCTTTAATCTGCCTTGCTTTATTTGTACCAACCTTAATTCACCTTTCTCAAGTTTGTACCAACCTTAATCCACTTTAACCCACATTTCTCTAGTTTGTATCAACCTTAATCCACTTTAATTCCCCTTGATTCAGTTCACGTTAATTCACTCCACCTCAAGTCGCCTCACTCTAACTTGCTCTAATTCTGTATTACCACTGACGTTATACAAGACGCGGATGACGTCACTGGTGATGATTATCTTTGTTACCACTCATTGCGGACAACGCCGGCTTTTCTACCTCATCGGACATATATAATGCTTTCGCATTAATACACCTTCCGCGTGCTCGGCAAGATCCATCATGGCGGCTGAGTGACACGTTTGGAACTGAAGCTTACTGACGTCTTTCAGTGCGCCTCGCGTTGTAAAGCGCCAGTTCGCCTTGCTGGCTTGTGAAAGCGTCCCTTCCATTGATTCCTGAAGTGCACAAAATCTGCATTTTTCCTGCTGTTGTTTCCGCAAAATAAAAATTATCCTAAGGGATTTTATCGAAGTTAACTAAAGAACTTACTTTGCCAGTGAAATTCATCATGAATACACCCATGGCATTTCCTATTTGTTAAAATATATGTGACAAGAGTAGACTGAACATATCAATTCCACTTGTGCCACAAACACGTTTCTATGGGGATACTCGGCTCCTGCAGCAGCCCATACAAGACGTACGCTTATAACACTTGGCCGGGAACAATCTCATTCTCTCAACGTATCGTATAAAATGACCAGCTGAAAGCATCTTATTTTCATAACAACAGAAGCAGAGTTGTGCACCCACTCATTTCTGTATATAATAATGACTTGGTGAGGTGGAAATTCCCCGATGTAAAAATGCGCTTGGCCTATACATGCAGGAAATTGTCAAGTTTGTGGCAATTTGGTTTCTTCTCGATGCTAGACGGGGGACTTATTTGCTGTTTCGAACGATTTGTGTATCAAGAGTAAAATTCGTTGAAATAAAAGTTGATTTGAGAGGAACCTGCTGGAGAAGCACCAACGTTATAGGAGGAGTGGGGTGGCGTAAGAGATTTTCAATTTGCCATCGGAGCACTTAAAAACCTCCTTTGACGCAGCCAATTATTAAATTTTAAAACTGTTTCGGCATGCAATTCATCTAAACATTTCTACTTAAGCTGTGCTTTAATTTGTATCAACCTTAATCCGCCTTGCTCTGATTTCTACCAACCTTAATTCACCTTGCTCTAGATTGTACCAACCTTAATACACTTTAATCCGCCTTGCTTTATTTGTACCAACCTTTATCCACCTTCCTCTAGTTTGTACCAACCTTAATCCGCCTCACTCAAAAGTGTGCCAACCTTAATCCACTTTGCTCTAATTTGATCAACCGTAATCCACTTTATTCCGCGTTAATCCGCCTTGCTCTAATTTGTGCCAACCTTAATCCACCTTGCTCTAATTTATACCAACCTTAATCCACCTCGCTTTAATTTGTATCAACATTAATCCACCTTGTTCTAGTTTATATCACCCTAATCCACCTTATTCCACTTTAATCTGCCTCGCTTTGTCTGCAGCAACCTTAATCCACCTTACTCTAGTTTGTAGCAATTTTAATCCACTTTAATCTGCCTTGGTCTAATTTGTATCAACATTAATCAAGATTAATCCGCGTTAATCCGCTTTGCTTTAATTTGTACCAACCTAAATCCACCTTACTCAAAATTGTATCAACCTTAATCCAACCTCATCCACTTTATTCCACCGTGCCCTAATTTATATCAACGTTAATCCACCTTAATCTGCTCTAATCTGCCTTGCTTTATTTGTACCAACCTTAATTCACCTTTCTCAAGTTTGTACCAACCTTAATCCACTTTAACCCACATTTCTCTAATTTGTATCAACCTTAATCCACTTTAATTCCCCTTGATTCAGTTCACGTTAATTCACTCCACCTCAAGTCACCTCACTCTAACTTGCTCTAATTCTGTATTACCACTGACGTTATACAAGACGCGGATGACGTCACTGGTGATGATTATCTTTGTTACCACTCATTGCGGACAACGCCGGCTTTTCTACCTCATCGGACATATATAATGCTTTCGCATTAATACACCTTCCGCGTGCTCGGCAAGATCCATCATTGCGGCTGAGTGACACGTTTGGAACTGAAGCTTACTGACGTCTTTCAGTGCGCCTCGCGTTGTAAAGCGCCAGTTCGCCTTGCTGGCTTGTGAAAGCGTCCCTTCCATTGATTCCTGAAGTGCACAAAATCTGCATTTTTCCTGCTGTTGTTTCCGCAAAATAAAAATTATCCTAAGGGATTTTATCGAAGTTAACTAAAGAACTTACTTTGCCAGTGAAATTGATCATGAATACACCCATGGCATTTCCTATTTGTTAAAATGTATGTGACAAGAGTAGACTGAACATATCAATTCCACTTGTGCCACAAACACGTTTCTATGGGGATACTCGGCTCCTGCAGCAGCCCATACAAGACGTACGCTTATAACACTTGGCCGGGAACAATCTCATTCTCTCGACGTATCGTATAAAATGACCAGCTGAAAGCATCTTATTTTCATAACAACAAAAGCAGAGTTGTGCACCCACTCATTTCTGAATATAATAATGACTTGGTGAGGTGGAAATTCCCCGATGTAAAAAGGCGCTTGGCCTATACATGTAGGAAATTGTCAAGTTTGTGGCAATTTGGTTTCTTCTCGATGCTAGACGGGGGACTTATTTGCTGTTTCGAACGATTTGTGTATCAAGAGTAAAATTCGTTGAAATAAAAGTTGATTTGAGAGGAACCTGCTGGAGAAGCACCAACGTTATAGGAGGAGTGGGGTGGCGTAAGAGATTTTCAATTTGCCATCGGAGCACTTAAAAACCTCCTTTGACGCAGCCAATTATTAAATTTTAAAACTGTTTCGGCATGCAATTCATCTAAACATTTCTACTTAAGCTGTGCTTTAATTTGTATCAACCTTAATCCGCCTTGCTCTGATTTCTACCAACCTTAATTCACCTTGCTCTAGATTGTACCAACCTTAATACACTTTAATCCGCCTTGCTTTATTTGTACCAACCTTTATCCACCTTCCTCTAGTTTGTACCAACCTTAATCCGCCTCACTCAAAAGTGTGCCAACCTTAATCCACTTTGCTCTAATTTGATCAACCGTAATCCACTTTATTCCGCGTTAATCCGCCTTGCTCTAATTTGTGCCAACCTTAATCCACCTTGCTCTAATTTATACCAACCTTAATCCACCTCGCTTTAATTTGTATCAACATTAATCCACCTTGTTCTAGTTTATATCACCCTAATCCACCTTATTCCACTTTAATATGCCTCGCTTTGTCTGCAGCAACCTTAATCCACCTTACTCTAGTTTGTAGCAATTTTAATCCACTTTAATCTGCCTTGGTCTAATTTGTATCAACATTAATCAAGATTAATCCGCGTTAATCCGCTTTGCTTTAATTTGTACCAACCTAAATCCACCTTACTCAAAATTGTATCAACCTTAATCCAACCTCATCCACTTTATTCCAGCGTGCCCTAATTTATATCAACATTAATCCACCTTAATCTGCTTTAATCTGCCTTGCTTTATTTGTACCAACCTTAATTCACCTTTCTCAAGTTTGTACCAACCTTAATCCACTTTAATCCACATTTCTCTAATTTGTATCAACCTTAATCCACTTTAATTCCCCTTGATTCAGTTCACGTTAATTCACTCCACCTCAAGTCACCTTACTCTAACTTGCTCTAATTCTGTATTACCACTGACGTTATACAAGACGCGGATGACGTCACTGGTGATGATTATCTTTGTTACCACTCATTGCGGACAACGCCGGCTTTTCTACCTCATCGGACATATATAATGCTTTCGCATTAATACACCTTCCGCGTGCTCGGCAAGATCCATCATGGCGGCTGAGTGACACGTTTGTAACTGAAGCTTACTGACGTCTTTCAGTGCGCCTCGCGTTGTAAAGCGCCAGTTCGCCTTGCTGGCTTGTGAAAGCGTCCCTTCCATTGATTCCTGAAGTGCACAAAATCTGCATTTTTCCTGCTGTTGTTTCCGCAAAATAAAAATTATCCTAAGGGATTTTATCGAAGTTAACTAAAGAACTTACTTTGCCAGTGAAATTCATCATGAATACACCCATGGCATTTCCTATTTGTTAAAATATATGTGACAAGAGTAGACTGAACATATCAATTCCACTTGTGCCACAAACACGTTTCTATGGGGATACTCGGCTCCTGCAGCAGCCCATACAAGACGTACGCTTATAACACTTGGCCGGGAACAATCTCATTCTCTCAACGTATCGTATAAAATGACCAGCTGAAAGCATCTTATTTTCATAACAACAAAAGCAGAGTTGTGCACCCACTCATTTCTGTATATAATAATGACTGGGTGAGGTGGAAGTTCCACGATGTCAAAAAGGCGCTTAGCCTATCCATGCAGGAAATTGTCAAATTTGTGGCAATTTGGTTTCTTCTCGATGCTTGGCGGGGGGACTTATTTGCTGTTGCGAACGATTTGTGTATCAATTGACTGAATTATAGGGTTTTACGTGCCAATACCGCTGTTTAATTATGAGGCTCGCCGTAGTGGAGGACTCCGGAAATTTCGACCGCCTGCGGTTCTTTAACGTGCACCTAAATCTAAGTACACGGGTGTTTTCGCATTTCGCCCCCATCGAAATGCGGCCGCCGTGGCCGGCATTCCACCCCGCGAACTCGTGCTCAGCAGCCCAACGCCATAGCCACTGAGCAACCACGGCGGGTAATAACACTCTTTGACGCCAGCTTGGGTCACTCAGTAGGTGCCACTGGGCCTGATCGCTCTTCTTTGGCGCCACCTTGGGTCATTATTGGGTATGTGCCGCTCCTCAATTAAGCTTTTTGACGCAAATTTGGGTCAATGGGTATGTAACGCTGGATATAACACTGCACGAGTCCGGGATCGGGATAAGTAAGCAATTATTGACTCGTACCCGGACCGCACTCGGACCTAGGAGCTTCGGGCTCGGGTAGGGCTCGGGCCTGAGTTTGGCCCGGGTGTGCTATTTGCAACTCCGCAACAGTTTAGTCTATATTAACAGCAGCCCTGTGAGAATTCTAGGTCACTGGTGCCTGTCAGTTTCTGGAAAAGCCCGGGCAGGCAGGTCACGAGACAGCAGTGGTGCACAGCACAGATTAGTGTACGCCAGCAGCGGTCTTCGATCGCCGGGAAAACGGTACCAGTGACGACCGGCGCCTGCTATAGGCCCAGCTTTTGTAATGCGATTAGCACGTTTTGCATACTTCAAGCACTTTTTTATCTGTCCGGCCAAGTTGACTACTAACTTGGACAACTAGTATGTCGTTTTGGGCGTGATGTGTGATACCGTCGTGGTAGTTTCATTGTCGTCATGCCAGCTTCGTCGCCCGACTCTTCTCATGCCGTCGTAATCCCGTTGTCCTCATACCATTCTTCTAGCGCTGCCGTACCATCGTCACTATTTCAGAAACGTCATACAATTTTTTCGTGATGCCGTCGTCGCCATATCACTTTCTCCGTTTCATCAATGTCATTCCTTTTCATTTTATCGTAAACATGTTCTCGTCTTTCAACAGTGACAATGCCGCCGTTTTCACGCCATCAACGCCATTTTGCAGTTATCATACTATCGTCGCCATACAATCGTCGTCATACATTCGTGTTCATACCGTCGTCGTGATGCCATGGTGGTCGTTCTATTGTTATGTCAGCTTCGTCTACCGATTCTCGTCACACCGTCGTCGTCATACAGTCGTAGTCATACACTCGTCGTCATCCCACTGTCGTCATGTCATCGTCGTCATACCAGATCATGCATTCTTCGTTTCATCGACGTCTTTCTTTCTACGACATTATATCGTCATCACTGCGTAGTCGTCATGGTCATGGCCGACCGTAAGGAACGAGCATCATAGGATAGTGGGCAGATCACAGAAACGGTGTATATCGCATGCAGTGGAAGCAATCAAAATTTCGGAATGACCGTTGCAGATTCTAAATAAAGGTGTCTGCGGCATACGTTGTGTCACTACATATTACTTGAATGAAAATCACATTGACTTCGATAGTCATCGTGAGATAGATTCTGATGGAATTCTGTCGTCTTCGCGACACTGGAAAACTCTGGTATCGTTGCTCCCACGTTATTGAGACCACAGATTCCTAGAGGTGATCGTGCTCAGACGATAGGCAGATGACCCGACGTTCGAATATAAGTGGCGGAGTGTGTTTGGCAGTGGCCCCACCTGTCAACAAGGGGAAGCACATTAGTAGGGTTGCGAGTGGCAATGAAGGACGAAATTCAAGAGCAGCAAGACGTCACCGATTCGGATCAAGATGACGATGAGTTAGATTTGAATTACAATGACGCTGAAGAGATGTGGTACTGTTTGAATAGTGGGATACCGGCTGCAAAAAAAATCTTACGCTGCCTTTAGTTGATCAAAGTATCGTTCGTAAAAGCAGCCACAAGAGTAATCAATGAAAGAAGGCTTCATTGCAACTGGTTACATTTCTCAAGAGAAGAACACGTGCATGAAGGCAGAGTAGTTGACAAAGTTTTTGTTGCTGCACAAGAAATGTGCAGATTTTCGGCAGTAATCATGCATGAGCCGCTTTGCATTGCCGTGCGGGTGATCATTCTTAATGAAAACAACACCTGCAAGACAAATATTCGTGTTCTGCAGGCAGCACTAGCTCAAGCACTCAGAGTTTGTCTTGGTTTGCCCAGATGCACGTCAACTGAGGCAACTATTGCGATTGCTCGGGACCATCCAATGAAAACTCACATCATGGTGGAAGCCCTGAGAACGCATATCAGACATTTTGCACGTGCCCCCTATCACCACCTTGCAACACTAGCTTCAGACAGGCACCAAGCATCATTCTCTAAAACTATCGTCAAGTACAACGACAAACTCCCCTCGGGCTTCACCGCTGCATCTAAACCATCGATACCCCCTTGGTGCCTTGTCAGCCCCACAGTCCATCTCAGCGTACCAGGAATCGGAAAAAAGTCTGATTTGTCGTCGCCTGTGCTGAAACAACTGTCTCTGCTTCTTCTGCACGAGGGGTACGCGGACAGTGCACATATTTATACAGATGGTTCCACAAACATCCTGTGTTCGTCCGGTGCTGTGGTGGTCCCAGCAAGAGGTATTACCATCAGCTTTAGGACTGACCACCCAACGACATCTACATCTGCGGAACTACCTGCTCTTCGCGCTGCACTTTGTTTCGTCAATCGGGAACCACCTCGACAATGGTAAATTTTCAGTGACTCAAAGGCAGCCCTACAATCTGTGCTATCAGCTCTGCGTCGCGGGCCATTCGAACAGCTCGTGCTCGATATTAGATGCCTACTTCATACATCACATGAGAAAGGACATCACGTGACGTTTCAGTGGCTGCCAAGTCACTGCGGCGTCATAGGAAATGAAGACGCCGATAAAGCCGCTCGGACAGCTCTTGAAGACACACAGGAAGAGGCCATACCACTTTCACGGTCCGACGCAGCCAGAAGCCTTCAAGTGCTTGCACGGGAGATCACGCTCTCTCTATGGTGCACACCAAGCCGCCAGACCAACCGCAGCAATCATCAACACGACCTGCCCTTATTGATGCATCTGTGTATGCCAACTGGACTCCGCCGAAGTGAGGCCACCCTGCTTTATCGCTTATGGCTAGGGGTGGCCTTCACGAAATCCTACTCGTTTCGCATTGGAATGGCCGACAACGCTCTCTGCAATGCCTGTCTTTGCGAGGAGACGCTGGAACACATTCTGTGCGACTGCCCTGAATATAATGTTCCGAGACAGTTCATGGCGTCCGTTCTAGCGCACCTGGACAATAGACCATTGTCAGTTGCAACCATTTTCACATATCGCCGACAGAAGACATCGCAGCTGAAGGCGACGAAGGGACTACTTCGGTTTATGAAGGATACGGGCTTGGACAAGCGGCTGTGACAGTGATGTCGCGTACCGCGCAAAAGTGACGGACTGTAACTGACGATGTGTTTGCTTTGTTATGTGCTCTCTCTCTCTCTCTCCTCCCATCTTTCATCCCCCCATCCCGCTCCCATGTGTAGGGTAGCAAACCGGTTAGGCTACACTGGTTAACCTCCCTGCCTTCCTTCTCCACTTTTTCCTTCCTTAATGAAAACAAAAATGAAAGAAATTTTAGAGGCGTTGTAAGAGTAATGAAATAAGGTGGCATCAAACAATTTATCTAACATTCATCCCCAAGTTAAATTGTGGGTCAGGGCATAACGAAACTTGCTACTTGTTTCCCTTTATTTCTTTGTTACTTGTTCTAGCGAGTCACGCGGGGTGCTGCAAAATTTTGCAACGTTAGCGAAAGGGCCGTTTAAAATAAAATTGAACTTAGAATATTTTCATCTCGCTCTGCATTTTTCTTTTGAATGATATTTTCTCCACGGTAAATGGCTCAGCCCCAGTGTTTACTACTGTCCTGTATTTGTTTTTCTAGCACTACGCGTGTTTCCTTGAAGCTAACGTGAAAGAACAAGCATCATAACCTAATTTAAGGAATGATGAGTTGGGGGGGGAGGAACTACATTGTCTACGCTGTCATGCACTGTGCTTAACCGCTGACATATTGAGAGAAAGTAGAGAGTCTAAATTTACTCATACACGAGGTCGCGGGATCGAATCCCGGCCACGGCGGCCACATTTCGATGGGGGCGAAATGCGAAAACACCAGTGTACTTAGATTTAGGTGCACGTTAAAGAACCCCAGGTGGTCGAAATTTCCCGAGTCCTCCACTACGGCGTGCCTCATAATCAGAAAGTGGTTTTGGCACGTAAAACCCCATAATTTAAATTTACTCATATTACGAAACGTGGATGCGTGCGAAACCTGTGCTTTCACTATATATTGCCGCACAGTTATTTGGAAAGTGTAGTGCGGGCGTACACTTCAATTCACGAGCATATATAGTGAACAGAGGATGCATTTTTTTACCTGCTTTCTTTATGTGCAGCAACTCCAGCGGAAAACGCATTGAAGTCTGCCTCTTGCAAATATATGCATGGTCGGCCGGTTATCTTTACAATAACCGATAACTTCACAATAACCGCGATTCGTTTAGGCTCAAGGGCTCATGGGTCTAACCGAACCGGGCCGGGTACGGGGTTTGAAATCACGAGGTCCACCTCGGACTGACCAGAGCATGGCAATTTCGTGCTCTGGCCGGGCCCGGGCCGGAAAAGAACGGTCCGCGCAGTGCTCTACCACTGGGTATGTGTCGCTCTTCAATAAAAAAATAAAGCAAAAACAAACCTTTAAGAAGTCTAAAATTTATCCGGTGCTGTGCGGACTCGAATCCGCGTCATATATAATATTCAGACAATTTTGTCTAAATATATATTGACACGTGTGCTTGTTTATCTTTATCAGGCGACACGTTTCACCGCCTAACAAATGTTATCGCACAGCGCAGGACGCGCCTGCATGTATCGGAAGTTTCTGGGATGTTATCGATGGTTCCATCCACTGTCTGGCACCAACCCTTGTGTAATCTGCATAATTGCTTGTATGCGCGACGCGAATTGTGCAGAACTTTGTGTAAGACACGCTGGTCCCAGCGATTACTCTGGAACATTCCACGACTGATTTATAAAAGCAGGCTCGCTTGACCCGCTGATCAGATTTTCGGCGATAGCCGACTATGCTCGCCGCTTTTGTTTAGCTTGAAGTGTAGCCTGGTTTGTGGGCACAGGTTCGCGCAATATAGTTTCGCCATTAACAGTTTTGTTTCTGTGTCCTCGACCGTCACTACCACGTGACAATATTCACGCACGCCCCACGCGCGGACTTCGCGGCGGCGTCGCTAGCTGGCGCAGCGCTTCCAGAGGGATACGCGAGAGAGGCGGCCAGGTGCAGTGACACCTCATGCGTAACGTGTCTCGGCGGTGGCAATACGGTGTGCCACTGCAGTGCTTAAACGCTAGTGGCTTTAACGTCGACATTCGACAATAACGTCCTACCGGAATTTTTTACTTTCTCTTTCTTTATTTTTAAAGCGAAGCTTTCTTTGCCTCTTCTGCCGACTTTCCGGGTGCTGTGATGGTCTTGCCGGGCGTGCCGCTGGGTTTCTTGCAACACCAGCAGACGGCGCTCGCCTCCGCACGACCAAAGCTAGAGAAACGATGGAGCATGTTGTATTAAAATGTGAAGATATCTGCCGAGCGGTCGATTTAGGAATCACTGGCCTCCTTGAAGCCCTTGGGTTCAGCGAGAGCAGAGGGAAAGTAAACGTGTCCGCATTTTGCAGACTGTGGAACAGGAAACTCTTTAACGGCGCGAATTTTCTCAGGGTCCGGTTGGATGCCAGTCACTTTGACGACATGTCCAAGGACAGTAATCTCAAGGCAGCCGAAGTTACATTTCTTGGAGTTGAGCTGTAGATCAGCCTTGCGAAAAACGGCAAGTACAGCTGAAAGGCGCTCAATGTGAGTACTGAATGTGGGCGAGAACACAATAACATCATCTAGGTAGCAGAGACAAGTTGACCACTTGAATCCTTCGAGTAATGTGTCCATCATACGCTCAAAGGTAAGCGGAGCGTTGCACAGCCCGAAAGGCACAACTTTGAAGTGGTAAAGACCATCAGGCGTTATAACCATAATATTTTCACGATCTAGATCATCCACAGTGATTTGCCAATATCCGGACCGCAGGTCGATGGACGAAAAAAAACTGTGCCCTGTATAGGCAGTCGAAGGCGTCATCGATACCATGTAGTGGGTAGACGTCCTTCTTCGTGACGCAGTTGAAGTGGCCGTAATCGACGCAGAATCTCAATGCGCCGTCCTTCTTTTAGACGAGCACAGCAGGTATGCCCAGGGACTTGACGATGGCTCAATGATGTCTTTCACTAGCATCTTGTTTACTTCCGTTTTTATGACGTGCTGCTCCGAAGATGAAACTCGGTAGGGTCGCCGATGGATGGGTGGACTATCACCTGTATGTATACGATGTTTGACAAGTGATCTCTGGCCTAAGAGTCGATCGTTCAGGTCGAATATGTCCTTATACGAAAGCAATAGACTGCAGAGCTGTTCAGCCTCCGCAGGTGAGAGATTCGGGGCGATGATTTTCCGAATGTCGTTGTCAGTACAATTTACAGACAGGAAGGGCTCACAGGAAGCGTCGACGGCAAAAGTCTCAACGCAACAAACTTCTAAAGCAGTGATCGTAGCCAGGGTGATATTTTTAGGCAGAATTTGATTAGTGAGCCCGAAATTCACCGCAGGGAGGTACGTGCGGTTGTCTGTGACCCTCAGTACTGTATGCGGGATAGTAACGTTGTGGGGGAGAACAATTGCAGTTATAGGAGCAGAGATGTAATCGCAGATCGGCCTGTCGTCCGGTGTAGGCCAGTCCGGTGGATTCCGAGCAGTGTAGGGATAACAGGCACAGTAAGGTGGCCTGCGATAGAACCGGGGCATAGGAACAGGGTTGGGGTCAGAACGATTCAAGGAGCAAGCGCTAGGAAGACCCACATTAGCGATTTCCTGGCGAATCACGGACTGGATCAGCGATATCGCCTCAGCAGTGTTGTTCCAAAACGTCTGTTGAGGCGAGGCAGGAAACGCTGCTTCCAGTTCGCGGCGTACAATGCGGGTCACGTTTTCGCTTGGTGGTGGCAAGCTAGATTGGTCGGTGGGTTCGGTACAATAAGAGGTCGCTGCAGCATTTGGATGCTGTGTAAACTGATTGTGTATACGGCGACTCTTCGCCTGCTCGAACCGGCGGCATTACTTCATGATGGTGTCGACAGTCGATACGTTTCTAAAGACCGGAAGGTTGAATGCGTCATCCGCGATGCCTTTGATAATGTATCCAACCTTGTGAGCCTCTGGCATGGACGTGTCGATTTTATGACGGAAGGTAAGGACGTCCTGAATGTAGGAGACATACGACCCGGTCGTAGTTGTAGTTGTCGTAGTTGTAGTTGTCGACCGGTCGGATTGCCAAAAAGGGCGGACAGCTTCTCTTCAAACAACTCCCAGCTGGTTAGCTCTTCCTCGTGTGTGTAATACCACGTTCGCGGTGTTCCGTCGAGGTAGAGCACGACATTGGCCAGCATTATGGTCGGGTCTCACGTGCTCACCTTGCTGACGCACTCATACATCTTCAACCATTCTTCTACGTCAACATCATCGAGGCCGTTGAACTTGCCGAGGTGTTGCGGCTGAGGTAGAGCAACGCACTGGGTATGCGTAGTCGGCATTGCAGCTTCAGAGGCGGTGCCTTCCACTGGAAGCATGTTCCCAGGCTGGGTGAGACGTCCGCTGCGGAGCTCCGTGGCGAAGATGCTTACCCCGCACTTCCACCAGACTGTCAGGGGTTATAAAACAATTTACACGATGTATTTACGAGAGATACATAAACAGCAGCTGAGAATCCCGAGAGGCTGTTGCCACTTAGTCGTCTTCACATTTAAGTGGCTTTGATTGAAAGCTCAATTCCGCGGAGCAAACACTTGAACCACAATTAATTTATCCCGGGAGCTTCCGTTCTGAGTGTTGCTTTCAAAAGCGGGCTGCTCGAGTGCACGCACGGTATGGACATTCACCGGGAGTAATTCGTCAGTCTCTCATTATATAAGTTTCCTTATTCAATAAACACCAAAGTTCAATACGAATTTCCGTACCAGTACAAAAAAAAAAGCGGATCCCACGCACTGTGGGAATCGATGTAAACGGAGCTTTGTATGTTGATTGCTTTGATTGACGATAATTAGCGGTGATGTGCAATTTCTTCGGCGTTTAGTCCAATACGAGAGTGGTGAGCTGATGTTAAACGTTACCTTTCCTGCACCATTGCTGTTTGTCTGCGTAGTCCACAGAACACACAGGAAGACGTGTTTGCATGAGGCTTTGTCGTGCGTCATTGCTCATAATCTCTAAGCGTGGAGCGTTATCATTGCCTCACATGGCACATCGCATCGTGGAAGAAGTGGAATTATGGAGCTGTACGTAACCCAATTAATTATAAAAGTGTATGTACGGATTGTATGCACGCATTCGCGGTCTGTACCACGTTTCGCTGCCTAGCGAAGACGCTCCTGCTCCGCGCGACGCTTCTTTCGGGCCTGAGTGTCCTCGAAGCTGAGTCCACGCTTTGGAGCCATTTTGCTGGCGCGTGTTTACGTGCTCCTTCTGCATACGTGGCGAGCACGCTGTCCAGACGCCAGCTCCAAGCGCTCTCTTCAGGCTATGGACGATTGTAATGTTCACACTATCACAGGCCAGCACGCGACCTCCAAAGCACAGCACCTGCATTTTTGTCGCATAGGACAGCAAGCACAGCGCGTGCCATGCGCACAAACTACGCATCCCGGCCCGCGGTTGCGCTGGCCGGCCGGGAGGGGTGGATGGATGCTATGTCTCCTTTGGAACGGGCCGATGTGTTGCGACTCCAAGCTCTTGTTATCTCATTGCCTTATGTCCTAACTAAGTTAAAGAAGAAGAAAAAGGAAAGGGAAGAAAAGCCCACGATGAATTCCCATAACCAAAGTTTCTCAACCCCTATTCTGAACTTTGTTTTTGTACGCCTCCGTCGTTTGTCGTTTCCCTACTTTTCTTCCATCAGTCTTCCAACTGCACCTTTGCTCTTATTTAGGCCACTTTGTTAAAGATTTTGCCACCATAGCACGCCCTCTCAGAGATCTCCTGAAGAAAACTGAAGAGAAATGTGCCGTTTTCATGGGGATCCTCTCAGGCCACCGCCTATTCTCGCCTTACCACCATGCTCACGATCCCACCGATTCTAGGACACTTCGCTCCTTCAGCCCCTACAAAAGTGCGCACCGATGCCAGTGGCCACGGAATCGGTGCCGTCTTGGCACAAGTTCAACACGGCCATGAACGTGTCATCGTGTACGCTAGCCGTCTTTTGTCACCTGCGGAGCGGAATTACTCTATTGCCCAGCGCGAATATTTGGCCCTTGTGTGGGCAGTAGCGAAATTTCGCCCCTATTCATACGGCAGGCCATTTTCTATTGTAACGGACCACCACGCCCTCTGTTGGCTTTCGTCCTTAAAAGATCCCACAGGGAGGCTTGGACGATGGGCTTTGCGGCTACAAAAGTATTCCTATTCTGTGGTGTATAGGTCTGGTCACCTACACAAGGACGCCGACTGCTTATCCCGTTACCCTGTACCTATGCCCGAAGAACACGCTTCCGCAAGTGTTCTTTCCATTTCCTAGCTTTTGGACATGGCCAACGAGCAACGCCATGACGCTACCTTGAGGACCCTCGTTGACCGAATAGAATCTGCTCCTACTGATCCATCGTTACTGCGGTTCGTCCTCAACGACAGGATATTGTACTGTCGCAATTTTGATCCTGACGGTCCTCCTCTTCTCTTTGTCTTTCCTCAACACCTCCGCTCAACCGTGCTTCAGGAGCTTCATGAGCCCCAACTGCCGGACACATTGGGGTTGCTCGCACTTACGACCGCCTGCGCCGCCGCTTCTACTGGCCTGGCCTCGCTCCGTACGGCGCTATGTAGCTGCTTGCAAGCCATGTCAACATCGGAAAAGCCAGCAATGCTTCCTGCCGGGTACTTGCAGCGGATCGGCATTCCACCGGAGCCATTCCTTTGCGTGGGTTTGGATCTCCTTGGCCCTTTCCACGAGTCCAGCTCCAGCAACACCTGGATCGCTGTCGCTACTGATTACGCAACGCGTTATGTCACTACTCGGGCACTTCCCACGAACTGCGCAATCGACATCGTAGATTTCTTCCTCCGCGATATCATTTTAGTACATGGCGCCCCGCAACAGCTCCTTAGCGACCGCGGCCGCACTTTTCTCTCCCAAGTCATCGCCGATATCCTACGCTCATGTTCTACCAAGCATGAACTAGCTATCTGTTATCATACCCAAACCAACGGCCTTACTGAGCGACTTAACCGGACCATTACTGATATGCTATCGAAATACGTTTCGCCCGACCACAAGGACTGGGATGTGACGCTGCCCTACGTCACGTTCGCCTATAATTCATCACGCCACGATATTGCTGGGTATTCCCACTTTTACTTGCTCTTCGGTCATGACCCTGTATTTCCATTGGACGATTCACTCCTCTTGGTACGGGATTCGAGGACTGATTATGCCCTCGGCGCCATCGCCCACGCTGACCATGTGCGCCAGCTTGCCCGTACTCGTTTGTTGGCATCACCGGAAACTCAACGGCACGCTTACCAATCGCCGCCATCGTGACACATATTTTCACCAGGCTCTCTCGTGCTACTTTGGTCCGCTTACCACCGAGTGGGGCTCTCTGAGAAACTTCTTCCGTGCTACAAAGGCCCTTATCGCGTTCTCCGTCAAGTGACCAATGTCACGAGATAACCCCCGTGACCTCCGCCATGCCACCCGGTTCTACATCATCTGACGTCGTACACGTCTCTCGGCTTAAGTCGTACTATGCCCTTACTGATGGCCCCGTCTGAAGCACCGGGGCGGTGCTTTTTCCGCCGGAGGTCGTGTTACGGTGGGAAGAGAGAACAATGTCGACGACGGTGAAGGCGATGAAGTGGCAACAGCCTCTCGGGATAGTCAGGTGCTGTTTATGTATCTCTCGTAAACACATCGCGTACGTAGTTTTATACCCGTGACAATATCATCAAAAAGTTCGTAAAAACAGCAATCGCTTCCTTTGTGGTCTCTGTAGGGCTTGCTTTGTTGATTCGATTTCAGAAGCAATATGTTTGCTTACATTAGAAGGTAAAAAGGTGCTGAACACGCGCGTGTTCGATCCGCAACAAAATAAGTATGGTTATGTACAAACATTCTTTACATAGGGAGCTTACTCGTGACTCATGTCGCAAAAAGGACTTTGTTTTTGTTTTTTTTTACAATTAAACAGTTTTTTGGTCGTGAGGCAATGAACGGCCGGCTAAATCGTGTCTACCTGTTCACCCTGCCTTCACTCTGGTGCTTATGTATCATATCATCTTCATCTTTCTGTTCTAAGGCAACACATTTGTTTGCAAGCACCAGCCTGAATTTATCTGATTTTACCCTTATTGCCTCTAGGTTGACCTGTTTGCTCTTGACCAATTTTACTCTTTCTCTCTTCAAATTGAGGTGAATCCTAGCCCTCACTAACCTATGATCACTGCACTTTACCCTACCTATCACTTCTACATCCTGCACTATGCTGGCATCGGAGAAAGTATGAAATCAATTCCATTTCTTGTTTCACCATTAGGGCTCTTCCAGGTCCACTTTCTGTTGCTACGCTTCTTGAAAAAGGTGTTCATTATTCTCAGCTTATTCATTTCTGCGAATTTTGCCAGCATCTCTCCTCTAGTGTTCCTAGAATCGACGCCGTAGTTGCCAATTGCTTGTTCACCAGCCTGCTTTTTCCGCACTTTTGCATTGAAGTCGCCCATTACTACAGTATACTGAGTTTGCGCTTTTCGCATCGCTAATTCAACATCTTCATAAAACTTATCTACTTCATCAACATCTTGACTGGATGTTGGAGCGTAGACTTGAACTATCTTTAATCTATACCTTTTATTAAGTTTGTTTACGACTACTGCTGCCCTCGCATTAATGCTGTAGAATTCGTCAATGTTGCCCGCTATGTCCTTATGGTTAGGAATCCTACCCTGCATCGCTTCTTATCTGGGAGACCTCTATAGCAGAGGACATGGCCGTTAGTCAGCACTGTATAAACCTCACCAGTTGTTCTAACCTCACTAAGGCCAATGATATCCCAAACAATATCTGATAGTTCCTCAAAGAGTCCTGCTAAGCTAGCCTCACTGGACAGAGTTCTGCTGTTAAAGGTTGCCAGGGTCAGTTTCCAATGGCGGCCTGTCTGGGTCCAGAGATTCTTAGCACCCTTGCTGCGTTACAGTTCTGACCGCTGCCTTGGTCAGGTGCTCCGCAGCTGCTGGGGACTGAAGGCCATGGGTTAATTGTAGGAATCATGAGGGAGGGCGTGGCCGAATACTGCACCAAGGAAGCCAATTCCTGTTCTGGTGAGGGAGTGTCTTTGTTGAAGCTTAGTGGGCCTTCCTAATTTAGTTGTACGTGGATTAGTATAGCCCCACTCGCTCTCGGCATCTTTTGCCGGTGTCAGGCGTCGCTCCAAGCCTGCAGATGTATTGTGATCTATACTTGTGACAATCGTATTAACTAACTCGTATATATAATGTTATTTATTGTGAGCTTTGAATAGCCATTATTCTGTTGGGTCAATTACTAATGAAGAATATATAAATTCAAGAAACACATCTTACACTACATAATTGTTTGAACAGGTTGTGGAATGAAGTCGAGGCTGGAGAGCTGGTGGCGTTTACAAAACTAGCTTTTTGTTTGCTTGTCACAGCCAGAACTTTCAATATGTTGCAGCTGCATTGGTATCTAACACTTATCAGGACTAGCGCAGCAAAATCGGCTATCGGGTAATTCGATTCACCGATTATTCGAATTCGAAAACCGGATAACCGGTTAGGCTGCCTGGCGGTTCGTTTAGTAACATCCGCACATTCGGCTATCCGGATATTTTTTTTTCTTTTGATGCGATTAGTATTCTTAGGTTGCTTCACGAGCAGTCTTACCGCCAACTTCGCTAACTGGCTAGTCTATGGTCTTTAATGGGCAGAACATAGGGTTTCTGTGCTTAAGGAACCCTGTTCGAAATGAAGCGCTGGTCTAACTTGGGTCACTATGTGACACTGCAGGGGCATGTGCCACTCTTCACTGAACCTGTTTAAAGCCAACGTGGGTCGCTACGTATGTGCCACTGGGTATGTGTCGCTCGTCTTTCAGTGCGCCTCGCGTCGTAAAGCGCCAGTTCGCCTTGCTGGCTTTTGAAAGCGTCCCTTCCATTGATTCCTTAAGTGCACAAAATCTGCATTTTTCCTGCTGTTGTTTCCGCAAAATAAAAATTATCCTAAGCGATTTTATCGAAGTTAACTAAAGAGCTTACTTTGCCAGTGAAATTCATCATGATTACACCCATGGTATTTCCTATTTGTTAAAATATATGTGACAAGAGTAGACTGAACATATCAATTCCACTTGTGCCACAAACACGTTTCTATGGGGATACTTGGCTCCTGCAGCAGCCCATGCAAGACGTACGCTTATAACACTTGGCCGGGAACAATCTCGCTCTCTTAACGTATACTGAAATCATCTTATTATCATATCAACAAAAGCAGAGTTGAGCACCCACTTATTTCTGTTTATAATAATGACTTGGTGAGGTGGAAATTCCGCGATGTAAAAATGCGCTTGGCCTATACCTGCAGGAAATTGTCAAGTTTGTGGCAATTTGGTTTCTTCTCGATGCTAGACGGGGGACTTATTTGCTGTTTCGAACGATTTGTGTATCAAGAGTAAAATTCGTTGAAATAAAAGTTGATTTGAGAGGAACCTGCTGGAGAAGCACCAACGTTATAGGAGGAGTGGGGTGGCGTAAGAGATTTTCAATTTGCCATCGGAGCACTTAAAAACCTCCTTTGACGCAGCCAATTATTAAATTTTAAAACTGTTTCGGCATGCAATTCATCTAAACATTTCTACTTAAGCTGTGCTTTAATTTGTATCAACCTTAATCCGCCTTGCTCTGATTTCTACCAACCTTAATTCACCTTGCTCTAGTTTGTACCAACCTTAATGCACTTTAATCCGCCTTGCTTTATTTGTACCAACCTTTATCCACATTCCTCTAGTTTGTACCAACCTTAATCCGCCTCACTCAAAAGTGTGCCAACCTTAATCCACTTTGCTCTAATTTGATCAACCGTAATCCACTTTATTCCGCGTTAATCCGCCTTGCTCTAATTTGTGCCAACCTTAATCCACCTTGCTCTAATTTATACCAACCTTAATCCACCTCGCTTTAATTTGTATCAACATTAATCCACCTTGTTCTAGTTTATATCACCCTAATCCACCTTATTCCACTTTAATCTGCCTCGCTTTGTCTGCAGCAACCTTAATCCACCTTACTCTAGTTTGTAGCAATTTTAATCCACTTTAATCTGCCTTGGTCTAATTTGTATCAACATTAATCAAGATTAATCCGCGTTAATCCGCTTTGCTTTAATTTGTACCAACCTAAATCCACCTTACTCAAAATTGTATCAACCTTAATCCAACCTCATCCACTTTATTCCACCGTGCCCTAATTTATATCAACGTTAATCCACCTTAATCTGCTTTAATCTGCCTTGCTTTATTTGTACCAACCTTAATTCACCTTTCTCAAGTTTGTACCAACCTTAATCCACTTTAATCCACATTTCTCTAATTTGTATCAACCTTAATCCACTTTAATTCCCCTTGATTCAGTTCACGTTAATTCACTCCACCTCAAGTCACCTTACTCTAACTTGCTCTAATTCTGTATTACCACTGACGTTATACAAGACGCGGATGACGTCACTGGTGATGATTATCTTTGTTACCACTCAATGCGGACAACGCCGGCTTTTCTACCTCATCGGACATATATAATGCTTTCGCATTAATACACCTTCCGCGTGCTCGGCAAGATCCATCATGGCGGCTGAGTGACACGTTTGTAACTGAAGCTTACTGACGTTTTTCAGTGCGCCTCGCGTTGTAAAGCGCCAGTTCGCCTTGCTGGCTTGTGAAAGCGTCCCTTCCATTGATTCCTGAAGTGCACAAAATCTGCATTTTTCCTGCTGTTGTTTCCGCAAAATAAAAATTATCCTAAGGGATTTTATCGAAGTTAACTAAAGAACTTACTTTGCCAGTGAAATTCATCATGAATACACCCATGGCATTTCCTATTTGTTAAAATATATGTGACAAGAGTAGACTGAACATATCAATTCCACTTGTGCCACAAACACGTTTCTATGGGGATACTCGACTCCTGCAGCAGCCCATACAAGACGTACGCTTATAACACTTGGCCGGGAACAATCTCATTCTCTCAACGTATCGTATAAAATGACCAGCTGAAAGCATCTTATTTTCATAACAACAAAAGCAGAGTTGTGCACCCACTCATTTCTGTATATAATAATGACTGGGTGAGGTGGAAGTTCCACGATGTCAAAAAGGCGCTTAGCCTATCCATGCAGGAAATTGTCAAATTTGTGGCAATTTGGTTTCTTCTCGATGCTTGGCGGGGGGACTTATTTGCTGTTGCGAACGATTTGTGTATCAATTGACTGAATTATAGGGTTTTACGTGCCAATACCGCTGTTTAATTATGAGGCTCGCCGTAGTGGAGGAGTCCGGAAATTTCGACCGCCTGCGGTTCTTTAACGTGCACCTAAATCTAAGTACACGGGTGTTTTCGCATTTCGCCCCCATCGAAATGCGGCTGCCATGGCCGGCATTCCACCCCGCGAACTCGTGCTCAGCAGCCCAACGCCATAGCCACTGAGCAACCACGGCGGGTAATAACACTCTTTGACGCCAGCTTGGGTCACTCAGTAGGTGCCACTGGGCCTGATCGCTCTTCTTTGGCGCCACCTTGGGTCATTATTGGGTATGTGCCGCTCCTCAATTAAGCTTTTTGACGCAAATTTGGGTCAATGGGTATGTAACGCTGGATATAACACTGCACGAGTCCGGGATCGGGATAAGTAAGCAATTATTGACTCGTACACGGACCGCACTCGGACCTAGGAGCTTCGGGCTCGGGTAGGGCTCGGGCCTGAATTTGGCCCGGGTGTGCTATTTGCAACTCCGCAACAGTTTAGTCTATATTAACAGCAGCCCTGTGAGAATTCTAGGTCACTGGTGCCTGTCAGTTTCTGGAAAAGCCCGGGCAGGCAGGTCACGAGACAGCAGTGGTGCACAGCACAGATTAGTGTACGCCAGCAGCGGTCTTCGATCGCTGGGAAAACGGTACCAGTGACGACCGGCGCCTGCTATAGGCCCAGCTTTTGTAATGCGATTAGCACGTTTTGCATACTTCAAGCACTTTTTTATCTGTCCGGCCAAGTTGACTACTAACTTGGACAACTAGTATGTCGTTTTGGGCGTGATGTGTGATACCGTCGTGGTAGTTTCATTGTCGTCATGCCAGCTTCGTCGCCCGACTCTTCTCATGCCGTCGTAATCCCGTTGTCCTCATACCATTCTTCTAGCGCTGCCGTACCATCGTCACTATTTCAGAAACGTCATACAATTTTTTCGTGATGCCGTCGTCGCCATATCACTTTCTCCGTTTCATCGATGTCATTCCTTTTCATTTTATCGTAAACATGTTCTCGTCTTTCAACAGTGACAATGCCGCCGTTTTCACGCCATCAACGCCATTTTGCAGTTATCATACTATCGTCGCCATACAATCGTCGTCATACATTCGTGTTCATACCGTCGTCGTGATGCCATGGTGGTCGTTCTATTGTTATGTCAGCTTCGTCTACCGATTCTCGTCACACCGTCGTCGTCATACAGTCGTAGTCATGCACTCGTCGTCATCCCACTGTCGTCATGTCATCGTCGTCATACCAGATCATGCATTCTTCGTTTCATCGACGTCTTTCTTTCTACGACATTATATCGTCATCACTGCGTAGTCGTCATGGTCATGGCCGACCGTAAGGAACGAGCATCATAGGATAGTGGGCAGATCACAGGAACGGTGTATATCGCATGCAGTGGAAGCAATCAAAATTTCGGAATGACCGTTGCAGATTCTAAATAAAGGTGTCTGCGGCATACGTTGTGTCACTACATATTACTTGAATGAAAATCACATTGACTTCGATAGTCATCGTGAGATAGATTCTGATGGAATTCTGTCGTCTTCGCGACACTGGAAAACTCTGGTATCGTTGCTCCCACGTTATTGAGACCACAGATTCCTAGAGGTGATCGTGCTCAGACGATAGGCAGATGACCCGACGTTCGAATATAAGTGGCGGAGTGTGTTTGGCAGTGGCCCCACCTGTCAACAAGGGGAAGCACATTAGTAGGGTTGCGAGTGGCAATGAAGGACGAAATTCAAGAGCAGCAAGACGTCACCGATTCGGATCAAGATGACGATGAGTTAGATTTGAATTACAATGACGCTGAAGAGATGTGGTACTGTTTGAATAGTGGGATACCGGCTGCAAAAAAAATCTTACGCTGCCTTTAGTTGATCAAAGTATCGTTCGTAAAAGCAGCCACAAGAGTAATCAATGAAAGAAGGCTTCATTGCAACTGGTTACATTTCTCAAGAGAAGAAGACGTGCATGAAGCCAGAGTAGTTGACAAAATTTTTGTTGCTGCACAAGAAATGTGCAGATTTTCGGCAGTAATCATGCATGAGCCGCTTTGCATTGCCGTGCGGGTGATCATTCTTAATGAAAACAACACCTGCAAGACAAATATTCGTGTTCTGCAGGCAGCACTAGCTCAAGCACTCAGAGTTTGTCTTGGTTTGCCCAGATGCACGTCAACTGAGGCAACTATTGCGATTGCTCGGGACCATCCAATGAAAACTCACATCATGGTGGAAGCCCTGAGAACGCATATCAGACATTTTGCACGTGCCCCCTATCACCACCTTGCAACACCAGCTTCAGACAGGCACCAAGCATCATTCTCTAAAACTATCGTCAAGTACAACGACAAACTTCCCTCGGGCTTCACCGCTGCATCTAAACCATCGATACCCCCTTGGTGCCTTGTCAGCCCCACAGTCCATCTCAGCGTACCAGGAATCGGAAAAAAGTCTGATTTGTCGTCGCCTGTGCTGAAACAACTGTCTCTGCTTCTTCTGCACGAGAGGTACGCGGACAGTGCACATATTTATACAGATGGTTCCACAAACATCCAGTGTTCGTCCGGTGCTGTGGTGGTCCCAGCAAGAGGTATTACCATGAGCTTTAGGACTGACCACCCAACGACATCTACATCTGCGGAACTAGCTGCTCTTCGCGCTGCACTTTGTTTCGTCAATCGGGAACCACCTCGACAATGGTAGATTTTCAGTGACTCAAAGGCAGCCCTACAATCTGTGCTATCAGCTCTGCGTCGCGGGCCATTCGAACAGCTCGTGCTCGATATTAGATGCCTACTTCATACATCACATGAGAAAGGACATCACGTGACGTTTCAGTGGCTGCCAAGTCACTGCGGCGTCATAGGAAATGAAGACGCCGATAAAGCCGCTCGGACAGCTCTTGAAGACACACAGGAAGAGGCCATACCACTTTCACGGTCCGACGCAGCCAGAAGCCTTCAAGTGCTTGCACGGGAGATCACGCTCTCTCTATGGTGCACACCAAGCAGCCAGACCAACCGCAGCAATCATCAACACGACCTGCCCTTATTGATGCATCTGTGTATGCCAACTGGACTCCGCCGAAGTGAGGCCACCCTGCTTTATCGCTTATGGCTAGGGGTGGCCTTCACGAAATCCTACTCGTTTCGCATTGGAATGGCCGACAACGCTCTCTGCAATGCCTGTCTTTGCGAGGAGACGCTGGAACACATTCTGTACGACTGCCCTGAATATAATGTTCCGAGACAGTTCATGGCGTCCGTTCTAGCGCACCTGGACAATAGACCATTGTCAGTTGCAACCATTTTCACATATCGCCGACAGAAGACATCGCAGCTGAAGGCGACGAAGGGACTACTTCGGTTTATGAAGGATACGGGCTTGGACAAGCGGCTGTGACAGTGATGTCGCGTACCGCGCAAAAGTGACGGACTGTAACTGACGATGTGTTTGCTTTGTTATGTGCTCTCTCTCTCTCTCTCTCCTCCCATCTTTCATCCCCCCATCCCGCTCCCATGTGTAGGGTAGCAAACCGGTTAGGCTACACTGGTTAACCTCCCTGCCTTCCTTCTCCACTTTTTCCTTCCTTAATGAAAACAAAAATGAAAGAAATTTTAGAGGCGTTGTAAGAGTAATGAAATAAGGTGGCATCAAACAATTTATCTAACATTCTTCCCCGAGTTAAATTGTGGGTCAGGGCATAACGAAACTTGCTACTTGTTTCCCTTTATTTCTTTGTTACTTGTTCTAGCGAGTCACGCGGGGTGCTGCAAAATTTTGCAACGTTAGTGAAAGGGCCGTTTAAAATAAAATTGAACTTAGAACATTTTCATCTCGCTCTGCATTTTTCTTTTGAATGATATTTTCTCCACGGTAAATGGCTCAGCCCCAGTGTTTACTACTGTCCTGTATTTGTTTTTCTAGCACTACGCGTGTTTCCTTGAAGCTAACGTGAAAGAACAAGCATCATAACCTAATTTAAGGAATGATGAGTTGGGGGGGGGGAGGAACTACATTGTCTACGCTGTCATGCACTGTGCTTAACCGCTGACATATTGAGAGAAAGTAGAGAGTCTAAATTTACTCATACACGAGGTCGCGGGATCGAATCCCGGCCACGGCGGCCACATTTCGATGGGGGCGAAATGCGAAAACACCAGTGTACTTAGATTTAGGTGCACGTTAAAGAACCCCAGGTGGTCGAAATTTCCGGAGTCCTCCACTACGGCGTGCCTCATGATCAGAAAGTGGTTTTGGCACGTAAAACCCCATAATTTAAATTTACTCATATTACGAAACGTGGATGCGTGCGAAACCTGTGCTTTCACTATATATTGCCGCACAGTTATTTGGAAAGTGTAGTGCGGTCGTACACTTCAATTCACGAGCATATATAGTGAACAGAGGATGCATTTTTTTACCTGCTTTCTTTATGTGCAGCAACTCCAGCGGAAAACGCATTGAAGTCTGCCTCTTGCAAATATATGCATGGTCGGCCGGTTATCTTCACAATAACCGATAACTTCACAATAACCGCGATTCGTTTAGGCTCAAGGGCTCATGGGTCGAACCGAACCGGGCCGGGTACGGGGTTTGAAATCACGAGGTCCACCTCGGACTGACCAGAGCATGGCACTTTCGTGCTCTGGCCGGGCCCGGGCCGGAAAAGAACGGTCCGCGCAGTGCTCTACCACTGGGTATGTGTCGCTCTTCAATAAAAAAATAAAGCAAAAACAAACCTTTAAAAAGTCTAAAATTTATCCGGTGCTGTGCGGACTCGAATCCGCGTCATATATAATATTCAGACAATTTTGTCTAAATATATATTGACACGTGTGCTTGTTTATCTTTATCAGGCGACACGTTTCACCGCCTAACAAATGTTATCGCACAGCGCAGGACGCGCCTGCATGTATCGGAAGTTTCTGGGATGTTATCGATGGTTCCATCCAATGTCTGGCACCGAACCTTGTGTAATCTGCATAATTGCTTGTATGCGCGACGCGAATTGTGCAGAACTTTGTGTAAGACACGCTGGTCCCAGCGATTACTCTGGAACATTCCACGACTGATTTATAAAAGCCGGCTCGCTTGACCCGCTGATCAGATTTTCGGCGATAGCCGACTATGCTCGCCGCTTTTGTTTAGCTTGAAGTGTAGCCTGGTTTGTGGGCACAGGTTCGCGCAATATAGTTTCGCCATTAACAGTTTTGTTTCTGTGTCCTCGACCGTCACTACCACGTGACAATATTGACGCGCGGACTTCGCGGCGGCGTCGCTAGCTGGCGCAGCGCGTCCAGAGGGATACGCGAGAGAGGCGGCCAGGTGCAGTGACACCTCATGCGTAACGTGTCTCGGCGGTGGCAATACGGTGTGCCACTGCAGTGCTTAAACGCTAGTGGCTTTAACGTCGACATTCGACAATAACGTCCTACCGGAATTTTTTACTCTCTTTCTTTATTTTTAAAGCGAAGCTTTCTTTGCCTCTTCTGCCGACTTTCCGGGTGCTGTGATGGTCTTGCCGGGCGTGCCGCTGGGTTTCTTGCAACACCAGCAGACGGCGCTCGCCTCCGCACGACCAAAGCTAGAGAAACGATGGAGCATGTTGTATTAAAATGTGAAGATATCTGCCGAGCGGTCGATTTAGGAATCACTGGCCTCCTTGAAGCCCTTGGGTTCAGCGAGAGCAGAGGGAAAGTAAACGTGTCCGCATTTTGCAGACTGTGGAACAGGAAACTCTTTAACGGCGCGAATTTTCTCAGGGTCCGGTTGGATGCCAGTCACTTTGACGACTTGTCCAAGGACAGTAATCTCAAGGCAGCCGAAGTTACATTTCTTGGAGTTGAGCTGTAGATCAGCCTTGCGAAAAACGGCAAGTACAGCTGAAAGGCGCTCAATGTGTGTACTGAATGTGGGCGAGAACACAATAACATCATCTAGGTAGCAGAGACAAGTTGACCACTTGAATCCTTCGAGTAATGTGTCCATCATACGCTCAAAGGTAGGCGGAGCGTTGCACAGCCCAAAAGGTACAACTTTGAAGTGGTAAAGACCATCAGGCGTTATAACGATAGTATTTTCACGATCTAGATCATCCACAGTGATTTGCCAATATCCGGACCGCAGGTCGATGGACGAAAAAAAAACTGTGCCCTGTATAGGCAGTCGAAGGCGTCATCGATACCATGTAGTGGGTAGACGTCCTTCTTCGTGACGCAGTTGAAGTGGCCGTAATCGACGCAGAATCTCAATGCGCCGTCCTTCTTTTAGACGAGCACGGCAGGTATGCCCAGGGAATTGACGATGGCTCAATGATGTTTTTCACTAGCATCTTGTTTACTTCCGTTTTTATGACGTGCTGCTCCGAAGATGAAACTCGGTAGGGTCGCCGATGGATGGGTGGACTATCACCTGTATGTATACGATGTTTGACAAGTGATCTCTGGCCTAAGAGTCGATCGTTCAGGTCGAATATGTCCTTATACGAAAGCAATAGACTGCACAGCTATTCAGCCTCCGCAGGTGAGAGATTCGGGCGATGATTTTCCGAATGTCGTTGTCAGTACAATTTACAGACAGGAAGGGCTCACAGGAAGCGTCGACGGCAAAAGTCTCAACGCAACAAACTTCTAAAGCAGTCATCGTAGCCAGGGTGATATTTTTAGGCAGAATTTGATTAGTGAGCCCGAAATTCACCGCAGGGAGGTACGTGCGGTTGTCTGTGACCCTCAGTACTGTATGCGGGATAGTAACGTTGTGGGGGAGAACAATTGCAGTTATAGGAGCAGAGATGTAATCGCAGATCGGCCTGTCGTCCGGTGTAGGCCAGTCCGGTGGATTCCGAGCAGTGTAGGGATAACAGGCACAGTAAGGTGGCCTGCGATAGGACCGAGGCATAGGAACAGGGTTGGGGTCAGAACGATTCAAGGAGCAAGCGCTAGGAAGACCGACATTAGCGATTTTCTGGCGAATCACGGACTGGATCAGCGATATCGCCTCAGCAGTGTTGTTCCAAAACGTCTGTTGAGGCGAGGCAGGAAACGCTGCTTCCAGTTCGCGGCGTACAATGCGGGTCACGTTTTCGCTTGGTGGTGGCAAGCTAGATTGGTCGGTGGGTTCGGTACAATAAGAGGTCGCTGCAGCATTTGGATGCTGTGTAAACTGATTGTGTATACGGCGACTCTTCGCCTGCTCGAACCGGCGGCATTACTTCATGATGGTGTCGACAGTCGATACGTTTCTAAAGACCGGAAGGTTGAATGCGTCATCCGCGATGCCTTTGATAATGTATCCAACCTTGTGAGCCTCTGGCATGGGCGTGTCGATTTTATGACGGAAGGTGAGGACGTCCTGAATGTAGGAGACATACGACCCGGTCGTAGTTTGGGCACGCGTGGCGAGTTGTTGCTTAGCGGCTAGTTGTCGACCGGTCGGATTGCCAAAAAGGGCGGACAGCTTCTCTTTAAACAAGTCCCAGCTGGTTAGCTCTTCCTCGTGTGTGTAATACCACGTTCGCGGTGTTCCGTCGAGGTAGAACACGACATTGGCCAGCATTATGGTCGGGTCTCACGTGCTCACCTTGCTGACGCACTCATACATCTTCAACCATTCTTCTACGTCAACATCATCGAGGCCGTTGAACTTGCCGAGGTGTTGCGGCTGAGGTAGAGCAACGCACTGGGTATGCGTAGTCGGCATTGCAGCTTCAGAGGCGGTGCCTTCCACTGGAAGCATGTTCCCAGGCTGGGTGAGACGTCCGCTGCGGAGCTCCGTGGCGAAGATGCTTACCCCGCACCTCCACCAGACTGTCAGGGGTTATAAAACAATTTACACGATGTATTTACGAGAGATACATAAACAGCAGCTGAGAATCCCGAGAGGCTGTTGCCACTTAGTCGTCTTCACATTTAAGTGGCTTTGATTGAAAGCTCAATTCCGCGGAGCAAACACTTGAACCACAATTAATTTATCCCGGGAGCTTCCGTTCTGAGTGTTGCTTTCAAAAGCGGGCTGCTCGAGTGCACGCACGGTATGGACATTCACCGGGAGTAATTCGTCAGTCTCTCATTATATAAGTTTCCTTATTCAATAAACACCAAAGTTCAATACGAATTTCCGTACCAGTACAAAAAAAAAAAGCGGATCCCACGCACTGTGGGAATCGATGTAAACGGAGCTTTGTATGTTGATTGCTTTGATTGACGATAATTAGCGGTGATGTGCAATTTCTTCGGCGTTTAGTCCAATACGAGAGTGGTGAGCTGATGTTAAACGTTACCTTGCCTGCACCATTGCTGTTTGTCTGCGTAGTCCACAGAACACACAGGAAGACGTGTTTGCATGAGGCTTTGTCGTGCGTCATTGCTCATAATCTCTAAGCGTTGAGCGTTATCATTGCCTCACATGGCACATCGCATCGTGGAAGAAGTGGAATTATGGAGCTGTACGTAACCCAATTAATTATAAAAGTGTATGTACGGATTGTATGCACGCATTCGCGGTCTGTACCACGTTTCGCTGCCTAGCGAAGACGCTCCTGCTCCGCGCGACGCTTCTTTCGGGCCTGAGTGTCCTCGAAGCTGAGTCCACGCTTTGGAGCCATTTTGCTGGCGCGTGTTTACGTGCTCCTTCTGCATACGTGGCCAGCACGCTGTCCAGACGCCAGGTCCAAGCGCTCTCTTCAGGCTATGGACGATTGTAATGTTCACACTATCACAAGCCAGCACGCGACCTCCAAAGCACAGCACCTGCATTTTTGTCGCATAGGACAGCAAGCACAGCGCGTGCCATGCGCAAAAACTACGCATCCCGGCCCGCGGTTGCGCTGGCCGGCCGGGAGGGGTGGATGGATGCTATGTCTCCTTTGGAACGGGGCGATGGGTTGCGACTCCAAGCTCTTGTTATCTAATTGCCTTATGTCCTAACTAAGTTAAAGAAGAAGAAAAAGGAAAGGAAAGAAAAGCCCACGATGAATTCCCATAACCAAAGTTTCTCAACCCCTATTCTGAACTTTGTTTTTGTACGCCTCCGTCGTTTGTCGTTTCCCTACTTTTCTTCCATCAGTCTTCCAACTGCACCTTTGCTCTTATTTAGGCCACTTTGTTAAAGATTTTGCCACCATAGCACGCCCTCTCAGAGATCTCCTGAAGAAAACTGAAGAGAAATGTGCCGTTTTCATGGGGATCCTCTCAGGCCACCGCCTATTCTCGCCTTACCACCATGCTCACGATCCCACCGATTCTAGGACACTTCGCTCCTTCAGCCCCTACAAAAGTGCGCACCGATGCCAGTGGCCACGGAATCGGTGCCGTCTTGGCACAAGTTCAACACGGCCATGAACGTGTCATCGTGTACGCTAGCCGTCTTTTGTCACCTGCGGAGCGGAATTACTCTATTGCCCAGCGCGAATATTTGGCCCTTGTGTGGGCAGTAGCGAAATTTTGCCCCTATTCATACGGCAGGCCATTTTCTATTGTAACGGACCACCACGCCCTCTGTTAAATTTCGTCCTTAAAAGATCCCACAGGGAGGCTTGGACGATGGGCTTTGCGGCTACAAAAGTATTCCTATTCTGTGGTGTATAGGTCTGGTCACCTACACAAGGACGCCGACTGCTTATCCCGTTACCCTGTACCTATGCCCGAAGAACACGCTTCCGCAAGTGTTCTTTCCATTTCCTAGCTTTTGGACATGGCCAACGAGCAACGCCATGACGCTACCTTGAGGACCCTCGTTGACCGAATAGAATCTGCTCCTACTGATCCATCGTTACTGCGGTTCGTCCTCAACGACAGGATATTGTACTGTCGCAATTTTGATCCTGACGGTCCTCCTCTTCTCTTTGTCTTTCCTCAACACCTCCGCTCAACCGTGCTTCAGGAGCTTCATGAGCCCCAACTGCCGGACACATTGGGGTTGCTCGCACTTACGACCGCCTGCGCCGCCGCTTCTACTGGCCTGGCCTCGCTCCGTACGGCGCTATGTAGCTGCTTGCAAGTCCTGTCAACATCGGAAAAGCCAGCAATGCTTCCTGCCGGGTACTTGCAGCGGATCGGCATTCCACCGGAGCCATTCCTTTGCGTGGGTTTGGATCTCCTTGGCCCTTTCCACGAGTCCAGCTCCAGCAACACCTGGATCGCCGTCGCTACTGATTACGCAACGCGTTATGTCACTACTCGGGCACTTCCCACGAACTGCGCAATCGACATCGTAGATTTCTTCCTCCGCGATATCATTTTAGTACATGGCGCCCCGCAACAGCTCCTTAGCGACCGCGGCCGCACTTTTCTCTCCCAAGTCATCGCCGATATCCTACGCTCATGTTCTACCAAGCATGAACTAGCTACCTCTTATCATACCCAAGCCAACGGCCTTACTGAGCGACTTAACCGGACCATTACTGATATGCTATCGAAATACGTTTCGCCCGACCACAAGGACTGGGATGTGACGCTGCCCTACGTCACGTTCGCCTATAATTCATCACGCCACGATATTGCTGGGTATTCCCACTTTTACTTGCTCTTCGGTCATGACCCTGTATTTCCATTGGACGATTCACTCCTCTTGGTACGGGATTCGAGGACTGATTATGCCCTCGACGCCATCGCCCACGCTGACCATGTGCGCCAGCTTGCCCGTACTCGTTTGTTGGCATCACTGGAAACTCAACGGCACGCTTACCAATCGCCGCCATCGTGACACATATTTTCACCAGGCTCTCTCGTGCTACTTTGGTCCACTTACCACCGAGTGGGGCTCTCCGAGAAACTTCTTCCGTGCTACAAAGGCCCTTATCGCGTTCTCCGTCAAGTGACCAATGTCACGAGATAACCCCCGTGACCTCGCCATGCCACCTGGTTCTACATCATCTGACGTCGTACACGTCTCTCGGCTTAAGAGGAAGCTTTAGCTGGAGTGCTCCTATCTAAATACATGTAAAAGGAGAATTCGTTTTTCTCGGCAACCACTGCACCAAATTTGACGAGGTTTGTTGCATTTAAAAGACAAACTTAAGATCTAGTGACTGTTGGTTTCGAATTTTTCAATTAGGTCGTCAATTTTTTATTCAAAGTTGGCAAAAATTGTAAATTTTCAAAAAACGAAACTATCAAGTTTACAACTCTGTAACTCAACCACTAAAGATGATAATACAATTCTGTGAATTGCATCTAATAGTACATCCAAAACGGACAAAATTGATATGTTACATATGAATATTAAAAAAATTTAATCATAGGGAAATACAAGTTTTGTAAAACCGTTGTAACCAACGTAACAAATTCACGTAAGATGTAAAATGACATATAGGATTTGTCCGCTTTGAATGATCTAATGGATGCCGTTTACAGAACCGCGATATCAGTTCTTGATGCCGAGCTATGAATTTGTAAACTTCGTGCTTCTATTTTTTTCAAACGGTCAAATATTTGAAAATCGTTTTAAGAAAATTCAAGTCCTAAATCGAAATTCCGCTTCCAACAGTCACTAGAATTTAACGTTCTCTTTCAAATACAACAAATTTCATCAAAATCGGTCCAGGGGTTATCTCATAAAAACGTTTTTGCGTTTTACATGTATTTGAATAGGCCGCGCCGGAGTTGGGCCCGAGCTAAAGCTTCCTCTTAAGTCGTACTATGCCCTTACTGATGGCCCCGTCTGAAGCACCGGGGCGGTGCTTTTTCCGCCGGAGGTCGTGTTACGGTGGGAAGAGAGAACAATGTCGACGACGGTGAAGGCGATGAAGTGGCAACAGCCTCTCGGGATACTCAGGTGCTGTTTATGTATCTCTCGTAAACACATCGCGTACGTAGTTTTATACCCGTGACAATATCATCAGAAAGTTCGTAAAAACAGCAATCGCTTCCTTTGTGGTCTCTGTAGGGCTTACTTTGTTGATTCGATTTCAGAAGCAATATGTTTGCTTACATTAGAAGGTAAAAAGGCGCTGAACACGCGCGTGTTCGATCCGCAACAAAATAAGTATGGTTATGTACAAACATTCTTTACATAGGGAGCTTACTCGTGACTCATGTCGCAAAAAGGACTTTGTTTTTTTTTTTTACAATTAAACAGTTTTTTGGTCGTGAGGCAATGAACGGCCGGCTAAATCGTGTCTACCTGTTCACCCTGCCTTCACTCTGGTGCTTATGTATGCATCTATTTTTCTGAAGTCACCGCCACTTGCGAAGGAAAATTGACAAAGCGAAGGAAAGATACAGCCCAAGGTCTGTGCCTTCGAGTGCGGTAACAGTGCGTAAACGCCGTGGATGATAAATATGGCCCGGCAGTGTAGTCGTATTATAATGGCATGGGGAATTTTGTGTGAATGAACTTCTGCGTGAATAGCGACCCATTAACGTGTGTCACTGCTATCACGATTCGAGAGATCTGCCCGGTATCGTTATAGAGCAGGTCACCGATGTACTCAAAAACAACATTTGGGATGAACGGTTAATTAAAAACACCGGAGAAATCCTTCAAGCTTTTTTTTACTTTCGACATGTGCTATTTTAACTAATGACCTGCGAGCCAGTTTGAAAATGCCGCAGATTATTATCCCATTTAATTATTGGACGCTTAAAGATGCAGACGTCTTCGCAAAATAAATTTAGTTGCCCTTTCTCGGTATCAAGGGTCGCATAGAACATGAACTGAAGTCATGGCCACATTTTTTTAGCCGTTGAATGAACATATTTTGTACTATGAATTATTGCTATTTGCACATGGTACCAGAATACATGCGATAGAACCGAATATTCATACAAACTGTTAGCGACACCGAATTTTCAGGATACCTGATTATACGGCTAACTGGTTATTTAGACTAGATATCCTTAATATTCCTAATAAATCCGGATAACCAGTTCATACCAAATAATTTTAGACATTACCCCCGCGGCCGTCTGTTGAATTTCACCGCTTTACACCGGCCAACTCAATGGGTAGCATTTTTAGAATATTTCAGTAGGCCATCGGAATTTCGACAACTCAAATGTGGAGAGGGTGCCCCTTTTTAACATGTGTACTTACGGCACTTGGTCGTAACTTCCCTGCGGCTTTATAGCAGCGTTTTAATCCTGACAAACCCATATAAGTTATAACGCTTCGCATTATGGGTGAAATCACCTTAGTTCCATCATCAGCACACCTAGCTTTATTGCTTCAAGACGTCAGGAAATTTTGCTGTATCATGACGTCGCGATAATGTCGATTACACTGGGTCCGACGTGTCGAGACCAACTTTAGTACCAAATTAAAAACACGTTTTCCGACCTTTCCGACCTCCATACTTACCGCGTGTCATCCCTACTTCAGTCACCTTCTAAATCAGTGAGCGCTGCAACTGTGAAACGACAGCCTAAATAAAAACTGCTAGTTGCGCTGGCTTCCCGTACGACAGAAATTAGGCTACGCGTAGACGTGACAGTAAGCAGGCTTAGAAATGCTTGCGTCATGGCCGGCGAACGCGAGAGTTATAATAATAATATTTGGGGTTTTACGTGCCAAAACCACTTTCTGATTATGAGGCACGCCGTAGTGGACGACTCCGGAAATTTTGACCACCTGGGGTTCTTTAACGTGCACCTAAATCTAAGCACACAGGTGTTTTCGCCCCCATCGAAATGCTGCCGCCGTGACCGGGATTCGATCCCGCGACCTCGTGCTCAGCAGCCCAACACCATAGCCACTGAGCAACCACGGCGGGTAACGCGAGAGTTCAAGCGTGCACACAGGTTCTTGGCTGAGTGGGTGCTAAAAAATGACAGGCTTGAGTTAGCGTATAATATGCCACGCGACAGTGCAAACCGGCCGCACTATTTGAATTGTCTTTCAAGCTTCGATCTCCGCTGTTAACCTTCAAATACTCGGCTCGCCTTTCATATGCTAACGATAGTGAACTCAGTTTCTCGCGAGAATATTAGCCAACGAAATTCTGACTGACCGTTGAAAACAAGACGGCGGGTCAATCTGGTAGTTCGCACGTAACTGACATGCCCCGTTTATTTCAATTGGGAAGACTCGCCATGACCCGCGAATCGGTAATGTTCGATTGCGCCCGCCCGATTCTTCGGTGCTGTCAGCGGACTAGGCTGTGTATAGTCGGCTGACAACGCCGAAGAATCGTAAGCGTTGCGCGCCCAATGCGAACGAGTGACACTCAGCAGTCAACTGGGGTAAAGCAGCAAGGTATCGAGCAATCAGTGTAAACAAACTCAGATCGCATTTATTTCTCACGAGAACACACGCACTCGATCAGAAAACAATGCCAATCAAGATCAAGCAGTAAAATCAATGTTCACGCGACACTTAAGTTACAGATCTTTAAAGCGTAAGACAGCATAAAAGGTGGCACACTCATCACACTTCTATACAAAATGTACACAAGCACCAAGAGGGGGGCCGACGCAGTCACGTGCAAAGCAAGTGATGCGAGCTGTCCCTGGTGATGTCCTGCATTATCGTATTGACCAGAACTACGCCGAAGACGAAGCTGCCAATGACCACCATGACGGCGCCGACGGTGAACACCGCCACGGGCCGCTTCAAGTCGAATTTCTCTTGCTGGTGGAACACGCCCAGGAGGCAGAGACCTGCAGGCAGCCGCTCCACGTCAGGACACAGCTCAGAAGAACAGCACGTCTTTGCAGTGTACAGAACACGAGCTGTTCTAGCATTGCCGTTACCGCTCCTGCCAGCTAATACACGCTGCTCGTGCCCGGCGAATGCGCATGCGCCGATCAATCAACAACGTGCGAAGTCGGCAGGTATGGCCGCAAGGCGGTAACGTTATGACAAATCGCGGCTCAGTTGAACGCACGTGGGACGTACTAGCGTAGATGTATAATCGTAATAACATCGGAACACGAGAAGGCGTACATGCGAGCATCAGCACCGTCGCCGGCACTTTGCGACACGTGCTTAAACCAAAGCGATCAGCAGTTTCATTGGAATGAGAGACTACGCTTCACTTAACTGCTGGCGTAAATGTTTCGAGCGACATAAACGTCGAGGCATGCTTGATCTCTTTTAAAGAGTAGTGCAACAGAACACTTCTAGCTCGTTGCGGTTTATCGCCGCGTCATTGAATGCCATCACCAGCGCTGCTGTTCTTCCGTGCACTGCGGTACCCTGGTCCGAGATAATACGTCACAGCTATGCTAAAGCTACTCTCTGATCCCAGTACCGCGCATGATGTCGCCGCCACACTGGCGCTACGCGCTGTAGACTCATCACAGCGCCCATGGGTCGATTCTGGGACAATGCAACGAGCTTGGACATTAAGCTCACAAAGCGAACGGCACATGAGGCGACCAAAAGCTCGGCACTCAAGTCGGCCTGTGGCGTATTTTACACTCATCTGGCAAGCATCATTCGGAAGCCGGTCTCTCGGGGCTGCAGTTACATATTCGAAATCACGCAGGTCGAAATTCAACCGCGAAAGCGTCATAGGGTACCTGTCGGAGGAGGAAAGAGAAAAGAAGAAGGCAGGGAGGTTAACCAGAATAACGTCCGGTTGGCTACCCTACACCGGGGGAGGAGATCGCTACTACGCCTGCCTGCAGTGCGTGCGCGCTACCGCGACGACTCGACGGGTTCCAAAGCGTAGATTCGAACACAGACGGAGCGGCTAGCGAAGTGCTCGGATTCAACCGAGAACCGCTAAGCTCTTGGCCTGTGTGCGAGGCTGGGTAGCTTCGCTTTAGATACGCGTGAGCACACATCGCAATACTTGGAGGACAATGAAAAACAAAAGAAAGAAAAACAATGTCCCCTAACAGGGGAAATCAAATTAACTCTATTATGGACATGGCTATACAATTCTCTAAACGAAAAAAAAACTACAATGTTGACAGACTTGTATCCTGCACTTGAACGATGAAAGAGAGTGTTCCGACAGTTACACGCAGAAAAACAAAACAACCAAGAAAGGAAACCAGTACACGATTCGAAGAGTAGGCACAAGTACAAATAGAATCGCAGAATGTAATGGAAAAACTCAAGGAGATTGGCGGTGGGCCGGTGTCTTCATATCTTGAGTCCTGGCCGCTTCACAAGGTCGGCGCCCCTATTCCAGGGCACCGCTAAGTCTTGCTGCCTCGCAGGCGTGCTGCACAATTGCCCGTTGGGCTGCGAGCTCGCTGCTGGTGAGCTGGCCCTCCCATTGTTCCGCACTTGGTTAAATCGCAGAAATGTTTCAATTAGGGTAAACATAAGCTCGTGGGAGCCTTTATTAGATGCATAATTAATTTTCACGAGCACATTTTTTTTAAAATTTAACCCCCACCGAAATGCGGCCGCGGCCGGAATCGAACCCGCGACCTCGACCTTAGCAGCGCAACGCCACTGGGACACCGCGGTGGGTGAGAACCAGTGACAAATTAGGCTGAAGGACGAAAAAAATCTTGGACGAAAAGAAGGGATCGTGCATATTCTAGATCCGTGAGCCGACCGCTACATCACACGACTTCCCAAACGTGGTTTCCGAGCACGAGTGAGTATGACTTCTGGCTCATCGGGAGCCTTTGCACTTGCAGACCATGTGAGGCGCGAGTTCTCGTAACGAGCTTACCTGGAAAAATAAATACGTTGGCAGCTGCCAAGCAGCCCAGCAGCTCGATCACAATGCCGACGTTGGACGTGAAAGTGGCGAGAGCAACGGTAGTCAAGAACCAGCCGGTGGTGATGAAGATGCGCCTCCGCGGCTCCCCTTCGATGAATTCCTTCGCAGAAACTTTCGTGAGCTCTGCGTACAGGCCGTCGAAGGCTCCCCTGCAGGAACGCAGGCACGCATGGTCATGTTATCCCCTGCTACGGAAATAGCCAACTGCACGTTCATATAGGGAGGTCCACGAGTGCGTCATGCTTCTAGCTGCGCTCAGTATTTCATATATCCAAAAACATTACGCCAATTAAGTGACGCAAATTCGTATTATCAAATTCATTACAACCTATCATATCAGTCACCATTGAATGTAAGTTGAAATTACAAGCGATCGTTCTGTCTTTGGTCCTGGCAGCTCATGTATATATAAACATTGTAAGATAGATTTCATTGATGTCTTCGGTAAACAAACGAATGCTGCCTGAAGAAGCAGCATTCCATGGCCATCAGCGACACAAAATCAATCAATCAATCAATCAATCAATCAATCAATCAATCAATCAATCAATAATTTTATTGCCCATATATGGGCTGAATGATCAGGTGGGTTAAAAGCCGCGATTGCCGCCTTGACTGGGCCCATTATAAGCATTCGATAAAAAGCACGGAAAATTAGACCGCGCGAATATCAGAAAAGCCGCGCTAAATCGTGCCCTGCCCGCATGCGCGACAATTTGCTCAAGTATACGGAGTTTCAATTCTTCCGCGTAAACTTTGACGAAAGCGGGCGGCGACGGACAAGCGGAGAATTAAGCCAGAACTGTGCTGCACCCACCGACCGCAGAAGGTGATCAGCGGGTACGTGGTGACCATCTTGACAATGAGGGCGCCGATGCCGAACAGGACCCAAGGGTTGGAGGCGTCGAACATCTGCATAATGTCCGGCTTGACCGTAGAGCCGTAGGCCATGTACCCGAAAGTGCCCATGAGCGTGTAAATAACGAACAGGAAGGTGGTGGTCAAGACCGTGGCCTTGGCCAGATTCGCCAGTCGCCGGTCCCGCATGTTCGCGTAGATGGGCACCACCACCTCGTGCGCCTGCGAAGGCAGGGTGCGTTTAGTATACGAGTGTAGATGAACGCGGCAACGGAAGAAAATAACAAAAGGTCGCTGGCAAAGCGCAGATCTGTAGAATAAGAAATAAAAGCGAATAAAATTGCATGCGTAGACATAAAAAAACGCAAGCAAACGACCCACGCCCAATACGTGAACACAAGCGCCGAGGATCTTATACGCTCGTGCTACAAATGTTAACAAAAAAAAAACAAAATTTAAAGTGACGTAGGTGTACCGAATAACAACAAAAAAGCACCACAAGTTTTTTGGACAGCGCACATTTATCAGTTCTTTCTTTGCCGCTGTACGACAGTATATCAGGTGCACTATAGAACAGATATTGTTAGCCCTATTAGCATTCAAGTTGGATCAATGTTGACCTAACTAGACCACCTTCGTCAAAATGGACGCCTAGAATAAGTGAGACTATTAGGAGTCATTTGAAAAACTACCTTCACATTGAAGAAATATGGGTGGCAGCTCACTGGCAACAACTGAAATGTTTGCCGAAAATAATGTTCGGAATCGAGAAAGAAGACGCCGCTAAATATAGCGCTACAGCCACCCGTCTCGAAGGTCATCGAACACGAAGTTCATAGGAGCGATAAATGAAGAAAGATTATACCCGATGTGGTAAGAAAGAGACAATTACCGCTGAAGGACCACTAAACTAAAATGCTGAATGTATAAAAGCACCATTGTATTTACGAAGCACTGGGAAAAACTGAATTGTAGAACCTACACGAAAATTAATGCAGGTGAAAGCAGAAGCAATAGCTGTTAGACAATCGCGTGAATTTACGTAGAAATAAACTAAATTAACATGTCCCGTTAAACACTTACTTCCTACGTACTGTTTTGATTCAGGTATGGCACCTGGGTTATTTCACGAGAGATCGAAATGCGGCCGAAAACTCATTAGATTTCACTGTTTTCTATAATTTATTATACTCGCATCATTCAAGAACACCAAAGTTAATCTTGTTTCTTCAGTAAACCCATATTTTAGGAGAAAAAGTACCAAAGGTGTCCGCAATGCGGGGCCCGTTTTCATGCACAATGCGTTTTCGCATATACGAAGCGATTTAAAACAGCAAATAACATGAGTGCATTTTTCTGTAAAACCTAGTCATACGGAAGAGGTATCTAGGGTGGTTTGAGACCTCCGCGGGAGAAAGAAGCAAATTTAAAAAGTTATTAATAGGCAGCTATTCTTAAACGTTTCTATATTTAAACATTATCTCCAAAGAAAAAATGTATATCAATATATTTGTTTTTGCTTACAAGACCTCAATACGTTAAACAAATTTGCTGAATATTGTTTTTAGCCAAAGACACGTACCTTTAGAAATTGCCTTAAATTTTTCTAAAGGTGACTTTAGAAAATTTCTCTTTTCTAAAGGTTTCTTTTGTAAAGCCGACTACTTAAACGCCGATAAGACAAAAAAACTTCCTTATTCTCAAAAATTATGGACAGAACTGTTCTCAGATACTAGAACAAGAACACTAAAGACAACTTGCATTATTTCGCTTATGATGACACTTAAGTGGTCCAACATGGGTGTTCGCCAGGATGCAACGGCACGCGGGAAAGAAAGGGCGAACGGCAATAAATAAGCGATAGCCCACGTTAGCGAAAACATCCCCTTATTGCAACAAGGGGATTTTCTGTGCTCGTAAAAAAAACTAGGTATAAACCACTTTTACAAATATATCGAGACGAGTTTTCGCTCACATGAAAACGTGCCCTCAATACAACTTTCCTGTGTATGTGTTCTGTTTTTTTGTCAATGTACACGAGGTTAAGCTCATATAACATAGTATTTGTTTTATCGCTTCTGTTTACGCATTCGCATGGGCGTTATATGAAGCCCTATATGAAGCGACATGATATCTGCTCTTGAACGGTATATATAGCAGGATTTTAAGATATTCTTAAAAATGGTTCATTAACGATTCGGCCCCTTGTTCTTACGAAATACGCTCAGAAATGTTCGTGAAGCGGTTGGACGCAGTTGCTGCCAGTTATTTTGCAAGTCGCACATCTGTACTATAACATCGCTTCGAGCCAATTGACTCATGCCAGGTCTAGATCCCCTTGCATGCCCCTTGCGTGCGGCACTGCCAAATAAATCTACGATCAACATGTACAGAATGAAGCGCATGGGTAAAACGAGTTATTTCCTTCATTAAGGGTGAAAGTTAACGTCGGATACACAGCGCAGCCGCGCGACACCTACCTGGTAGGCAAAGCAGATCACTGGTAGGGTCACAACGAGGTCGGTAAGGTTGTCCGGTCTGTGGCGGTAAGAGAAGCAAGGCATTGCACACGGTCACTGCAACCATTCCCTCACAACACTGCACAGGCCGCTATGAAAAACGCATAGCTCGGGGATATAAGCAAAGTTAATTTCTTGAGCTCCATTCGAACATTCACTTTAGCAACTTGGTCGCCCGTCTTCAACGTGCACCCTCATGTAGGTGAACATGCACAGAAAGAGCAAGATACCTCTCCTGCATGGCGCTTTTTTCTTTTTGCAACATACCCACTCTTACTGAATCACCACTCAAAACTTACTTTGTCTTCATGGTGACTTGCTCCAGGTCTTCCGTGGTAAAAATGAATATCGTCAGGAAAACAGGGTACAGCATAACGAAGATTCCGAGCGAGCTAAAGAAATCAGAGCGAAAAAAAAAAGGAAAGCATTATCAGATCTCATGGTAATGGATTTGATCAATCCAACACGTGTAGAAAATTTTCAACAATAAAATATGTCTGTCTCCCGACGGGAAGCAACAACAAATGCGCTATGCGTTAAGACGCACAGTTCAGCGGCGGGCGCCTTACCGACACGTGCCACACAAATGACGTTCCTTATCGGAAAGACCAGACATTTGGGAGGCTCTTCACAGACTAGATCCTTCATGTTTTCCGAATGCTGTTCAGGCACGGCATGACACCAATACGCAACAATGTTTTGTGCTGCATAATTTACGGTCAAATAAACGGAACCAAAATCTGACGTCACTTTCTTTTCGCGTTATTTCGTGGTTACCAAGCCTACACCCAGGATGCGCCAGTCCTTAATTGTTAAAGCGAACAACTTTTGCGCGGTTTGTCGGTGGTGGGACTTTCATCGCCGATGCAAAGAGCGCGTGCTCTCGTGCAACCGAGTTGTGGGGCGCAATTCGTTGCCAAATGAAGGCTAAGTCCGTCGAGACGCACGCGCTGTCTACCTACGCCACCGCGACATATCGGCGTGTTAACGGCTCTGTTCTCTACGGAATTGCACAATAGAACAACAAACGCTACTTAAATCTCCTCGCTGAAACTAATATGAGCCGTCATGTCAAGCGTGCCTTTAATAAATCGAATAGCGTTCTAGAAGAAATCGGCTATTTGATTTCGTTGACAATTGTCATCGATTGACTTTCGCAGAAAATTCCCTACAAGTGTCATGCTGTTGGGCAGCGTCTATACTCAGCGTCCACAAACCTGGCGTATTTGAGGAAGTCCAGACGCTGGAAGTAGCACAGTGGCATGATGAGCAGCACAGCCGTGGCAAATGTGGTGAACTGGCGGTTCAGGTACCACTCGTGACAGAAGACGGGCCCAAACAGCGAGGCGAACACTGCAAAAACGTAGCAATCTTTTCAAGAATGGGCTATGTCACGAGCCACACGTTCTCATATGCAGGTAACGTGTACTCGCATATACGTGGGGCGCCGCTGTGAGGCTGCCGTGCCCTACGCTGTAGCTTACTATACATCTCCGCGATGTTCACTGAGGTGATGGTCCAACTCGGCATCGTCGCCTGCGTACGAATCCAATTCCGGTCTGTGTGCGCAAGAAATTGTTTTACTTCGCACTTATGGCGAACCAATAGCTCGAGCTGGGTTTCGAATGTCTCGCCGACTTAACTTCTTCATTCCTGTTAATTAGTTAAATGGGGTTTAATGGCGCAAAAGCGGCTAAGGCTATGCTGCGTCAAACACGAGGTGTTTTGAAATCCAGTTTATGAAGGAAAAGGCTGTGTTAATTATCTGTGTTTTATGTAAAAATCCAGTGTCGTCTAGAAATTTACGGACGTCACAATGGGACTAGCGGATCATCACGTAAAATTAGAGCAGGGTGTAAAGGTATGTGTAGTCGATATAATTTGAGCAAAAGTGTTCGTCTGTGTGTTTCAATCGGCGTACATGTGAGTAATATGTGCATAACTATCAGTAGCTGTTGACATTTCTCGCATGTTGGTGTGTCTTCTTTCGTAAGTAAGTAATTGTGTGTGAGGCGTGTGTGCCCAATGCGTGGTCGGCACAAAACTACTTCAAAGAACCGCTCCTGATGACTTCCATTCGCCAACTATGGGTTTAGTGAGATGTAGCTTGTTGGCGGCACAATGGTCCCATTCGCGTTGCGATTTTGACGTTAAGGCTTTTCTAATCGCACGGATGCTATCTTTGTATGGAAGTGTTGTGTTAACCCTTTGTACGCTGCCATCGATGCACATCTATCAGCTGCTTCGTTACCTGGTATCCCAACATGGCTTGGAACCCAGCAAAAACTAATTCACCTCCCGTATTTGCTAAGCGCCACCATATTTAAAATGTCTCCTATCAGGGGTTCACACTCAGATTTCAGATGTAGAGCCTTCAGTATGCTTAAAGAATCTGTGTATATGACTGCATTTGTGTTTATAAGCGACAATCTTTAACAAAAACCCATATAGCGAAAACTTCGGCCGTGAAAACAGGCGTGTTGTGGCAACCGAATACTTTTTTCCAAATTTTCCGTTACGACCTCCACACTCACGTGTTCTTTCGTTTTAGACCCATCAGTGTAGAATTCCGTGTGATTTTGACATTTTTCCTGAAGAGCACGGAATTCTTGTATAATGTGTCCGCGTGGGGTGTCTTCTTTAAATGTGTTAATGTCCAGTCACCTAACGGTTGAAAATCGTACCACGGGGGCAAACACTTTGGCTTTTTGGCAACCTGGAGCACTTCGCGAGGTATGTTGTAATCTCGGACGTATTCCTCATATCGGAAGACAATCGGCTTAATCATCTTCGGTTTATTTGTATAGTTTAGGCGTGAGTTGCATTGTGTGAGGATGTTGTAGCAAATGTGTTGCGTTGATGACTGAACTCTGAGTACGTAAGAGAAAGTGAATAATGCTCCGCGCTGCTGTAATGAGTGTTCATTACACTCAACGTATAAACTTTGAATAGGTGACGTTCTGTAGGCACCACTGGCCAGTCGCAGTCCAAGGTTATGTACTGGATAAAGCCTTTGGATGTAGGACTGTATGGCTGAGCCGTAAACAATGGAGCCGTAGTCTAAAAGGCTACGAACAAGAGACCGGTAAATACGTAAAAGACACGCTCGGTCGGCACCCCAGTGCTTATGAGATAGAACTTTGAGGATATTCAATGCTTTATTTGCCTCAATCTTTAGTGCTTTAATGTGGGCTAGGAATGTTAGTTTTTTGTCAAAGATTACTCCCAAGAATTTATATTCTTGTTTTACCGGCAGCGCAACATCATTCAATTTTAAATCTGGGTCTAAGTACAACCCTCGTTTTTGCGAAAATGGCACTGTAACAGTTTTCTGAGTCGAGAAGCGGAAGCCATTTTTCTCAGCCCACTCCATTAGTTTATTTATTGTTGTCTGGAGCTGCCTTTCACATGTTGGTAAGTTTGAGGCGCGGCACGCTATTTGCAGATCATCGACGTATATGGAGTGCATAACAGAGGTGGAAATGACTTTGTTGATAGAGTTCATTTTTACTATAAAGAGTTGTGCTAAGCACGCAACCCTGTGGCACGCCGTTTTCCTGGATTCCTTCATTCCTATTGACGGCTAAATTTCACTCATTGTGGTCTATCCCGCCGAAACGATCCACAACGAAGAAAAGTATTTCCAACTTAACAGTATGCATTGCGATTAATTCGGTCGATCAGCATTAATTAGTATAGTACCAGTCGCAGGCGAGCCGCTCACATATGAGACGAGCTGCTAACGCCCAGACCGAGCTGCACGGCGCTTCTCTCATGTAGAGCAGCCTTTACCGAGAAGTTCCCTTTTGGAGAAGCAAACGAAGCTAATATGGAATAAATTGTAAGCTAAAAGCTGCACTGTTCGCTAAACTAAAGATCAAAATAGGAGCTATGATCCTCGATAGCAGCAGGAATCGAAACCAGGTAACAGTGCCGAGATTAGGACAAGAACAATCGAGGCAATGACCACAGAGCTATCCCCCAATTACGTTCCTTAATGCATGCACTGTAGACAGCAGCGGTCACTTTAACGGCCCATGTCTTCATTCTTTTATAAACCATTGGCATCATTTCGACAAGTCGTTTTTATGACCGTGAACATGGAGAGAAGTCATGGAGAGAACATGGAGAGAAGTCATGGAGAAGTCACGAATACTACATTAAGAAAGAAGTAATTGCTCGTGAGAACGCGATTCGATTGGCTGCCATGTGCGGTACGTTGCGGTAAGTACGCCTTACAAAATGACGGCCTGCCGTCATTTTGACGGTGAAATGCTTGGAATTGGGGCTTCCAAGATAGTTCCAGTCATTTAGTGAGAATTTTTTTTTACAGTAGATATAGCACAACGTAGGCGGGGCAAAGTTTTTGGTTAAGTGAAACATGTATTCAAGCACATAAGGAGGAGGATCAAAATATCGCTATTGAAACAAATATCCAGCGGCGGGAAAATTGCTCAACACGAAAAAAAAAAGAAAGCTCAGATTTAGCTACACACTTGAGCATGATCTAGTTTCGGAAGACACCTCGTCGACCGTGGCGGCTCAGGGAGTCCGATTGACAATTCAATCGAGAATTCGCATGTCTGACAGATTCGCACAGGGTGCCATTATTTGATAATAGTAGGTACCGGAATCCGGAAGAATTAGTTCGATGCAAAGCGCCCCAAAGCATGAGACACAGAGCGACGAAAGACAATGCTCAGTGGGTTTAGCGATCTGCAGTCCAGTCTGCAATTCAAGTCAACTGACTCATTACCTACACCTGCATATTATGTTTGGCAGCGTTTGACAGCACTGGTGTGCTACGTCGCAAGTATTTTATAGCAAGAGTGTTCTGTATAGCTGGAGCATACTGACGTCAGACATGTGTTCCCCGTTTTGCCGGCACAGTTAACAATCAAGCACAGCTAACTTCCCCGATGCTTTCCGTGGTTTCATTGTCTGCTGACTTTTTAGATATATACGTACACATACTTACGACGTACACATACTTGCGACGCGCTATCCGACGCTCGCAAAACTAACCTCCGTGTCACAGCAAGGAAGCATTGCGGTCTGCTTACAGGGCTTGGCGTCCGGTAGCTGCACAGTCGACTATAAGCAGACTATGGGAGACGCCTTAATGAACGGTTCCTGATCAATTTTGACCACCTAGGGTTCGTTAACAAGAAAGCTTTTTATGCTTACACCTACAGCAGAACAAGATAAATAAATTTTTAATTACTAGGATAACTCAAGATGGACCTAGTCATGAGCTTCAGTAACGGTCGATCCGCGTATATATATGGCAATCCTCTTAACTTCCATAGAAGTGATAACTGCACATTTTCCATCTTTGTTTCATTTATTACATTTGCTTACACTTAACTGCGCAGTGACTATCTAAATTTCAGTTGTCTTTACTGCCCCCCCCCCCCCAGGCGGTTTAGAGATTTCGTTTGACATTTTAATCAGCACTGCTTCATTTTGCCACATTTGCCCTTTTAAATTTCTGTATTTATACAGTCATTCCTGCATTTTCGTAGCTATTTTCGAGTTTAGACATGTTTTAACACTACTGTGCCACCTAGCGAAAACATCGTACTCGTTAACAGATTTCGTCATACCGTTTTACTATTGACTGCTTTTACACAGCCCTATTTAGTTTCAATAACATTTCTCGTTTTTCTTTTGTTTAACGTCTGCCTCATTTTAATATCACGTTACGCGTAACTCAAGTACAACCTAGGCTATTTTAACGGTATTTACGCTCAGTCCAAACGCGACAAAGTTGGCGAATGACTTGCAGTCGGCACCACCTCGCCTTTCTCGTCTTCACTGCAGCCACGATGAGTCACTGAGCCACGCATCCCTTATCTGCGGCTGTGCCGTATCAATATTATCGCTGGTTAGAAAACCTGCTCAAGCCTTCCAATCGAAGGAAACCATGTACAGATAACTTTCCTTTCTTGAGCAAACTCACCGGTCGGCCTCGCGGCTCACTGATAAGATAGTTATGCTTCTGTTGCGAACAATGCCTGTCAGAAGTCCGCCCCCAGTTATGTTTGCACTGGCTGCAGGGTACACATTTGCTGCCTTGTATAGCATACCGACTGCAAGTTGGCGCCCGTGAGTGCTTTACGTTGCGCCGTGAACCTGCGTTTCTCTTTTTTTTGCGCAATTTACTTATTCGTTAGTTCAAGACCCACATGAAAACGTTGAGAGAGTTAACTGGGAGTGTGAAAAGTCACCGCTGGACGTTTCGATTCCTGTGGTCAGCGATCGCTTCAAACAACATTTCTGTGCTATAAGAGGCCGCTCGAATAGCGATTACCATACAATTACTCGATCCTAACGAGCGCGTTTTCTTTCCGGAAAAGCTTACTAAAGTAAAGCATGCGTGCTATATTCGAGTACTAAACCAAAAGTGCAATAGTGAAAGGCTGCGGTCATTGGTATTAAAAATCGCACAATTCAATCTAGATGTCGCTGTGGGATGCAATTCAAGGGCACGCAAATTGCGTGCCCTTGAATTCGCAATTTTCTCATGCCTGGCTGCCTTCTCTGATTGGCTAAAGACGCTACATGGAGGAGAGAGAGAGAACTTTAATGGCAGAAAGGTGGATAGGTCGGGCTGATTGATGCGACTAGCCTGCTACTCCAATCTGGCGCAGGTCCAGGCTACAGGAGCGTATAGCCAGGAGACCGCCTAGATCAAGCATGATTTGCACAGCCGTTCTCTCCACAGGTGTACTCGAGCGAGATAGCAGCTACCGCAAGGCGTCAATTATTTGTCGCAGGATCGTCTCTATTACCATCGTATTTATTACCGCCTCTGGATGTTCACCCGACGTCATTTAGCCGCCTGTTGCTGGAGTCTGGTAGCTCGAGCCAGGAGGCCTCAAGGGTCCATTTTTCTTATGGAGAGGACGCGACCGCTTCCTCCGCTTGCGCACTGACGCTGCCGCCTATTTGTGTGTCCAACTGCACTTGCTCATGTGTTGCAGTATTGCGACGTTTCTTTTACCTTCGAACAATTTTTCGTGCGGGACATCGCAATTCAAGCATTTCATTGCCTCGACTGTACATAAAGATTAGTCGTGGCTGCCTGCTAAGCGGGGGTACGTCGTCTGCCCCTTGCAGACAACGTTAACCTGGCCAAGCTTTGAACACTTGCAACACTGCAGTGCAAATTATGGCGAACCGAATGCCGCATATCGCGCACCTTGATGTGAGCAGGTAGAGCTGCCTCCCTCGAAAAGCAGCACGCTTGTTTAGCGGCCGAAGCCATGGAAATCATGTATCTTGATTGTTGAAGACAACGACTCTTGGAACTTTTTGTTGCTAACATTAATGACGACGTCAGGCGACTCCGGCCATAGTCCGATAATGCACAATAAACGAATGGCTTCCGCAAGACCGAGCATGCGCACGGTTTTGAGTTTTTATTAGCGGCTTGCGTCGCTACGTCAATTGTTAGTATGTCGTTCCTAGTATCGAACCGGACTTCATTTACCCCTTCAGGGGCCACATTATTAAGGCAAGCCTTGAGGTTTCTGTGTATAGAATTCAAATTCTTCGACGTGTCGAGAGGCACGTAGGCAATAGTGTCAGTCGGAGGAAGTGGCCTGCATGGATGATGAAAAAACATTGAAAACCAAAAAGAGCTTGGGTTATGAGAAGACAGGTCAGGTCCCTAGACCGGGAGACCGTTGGAAAAAGCCGTTGCCCGTGCTCTTTTGACGTGGGTTCGTTGCTCCTCGAGACCAGAGCTGGACAGGGCCACCTCACAGCCCTCCCACGGTGGCTGATTTATTATGGCAATACTGCTATTTTGCTATTTTTTTGCTGATCCTTTCCTCCCCTTCTTCCTATCTTCCATTTCTGTGTTGCTGTCACCTCCCTTCTGAAAAGTAGGCAGGTGTTCTGCCCCTTCCGGTTGCAGTTGCCAGCCTGCTCCTCGCATTCCCTTTCCTGTTAATTGTGTATATGTGTTCAAAACACATAATTTTGCTGATAAGCCCATGCTATATTGGTATAAGTTTGATTTCTGGTCCCAAAATTTGCACAGTGCCGAAAAAGACTGGCTCAATGGCGTGAAGGTTAACTGGATTGTTAAACGACATAGTTTGTAGCCGACGTAGGTGACACTCTTCCGATTTATTACGACCCTTTTTTCGAACGATAACGTCCAGGTGGTTTATACCGGTCGTCCTTATCTGAAGGCACGGGGCCACGTACACTATTCCGTAGAGTATAAAGGCCCGCATTAGCCTAAAGGTGGCCTTTTCTTGCATACCCGTCTTGGTTGCGATCCGAGGTATCATACGAATGATTTCCTCGGACGTCATTCGGAGTGACCGTGGCTGCGCCCCGCCCTTGTTAATAAGCAGCCCCGAAACCCGTAGTGTCTCCACCTCGGGAACAGGCGAGTCGCGGACAGGTTTCTAGCCGTGCAGTATCCCCCTTCCTGCGCAAGACGAGGAGCTCCGACTTGTCCGGGAAACAGCGCAGTCCGCATTCTGCTGCGTACTTTTGAACTGTGGTGGCAGCTTCCTAAGGGCTCAGTCCATCTGTCCGAAGCTGCCCTCTGTTGTATATATGGTTATACCGTCCGCGCGAAGGGCGTGACGAATTCCCCCTACAGCTGCAAGTTGTTCCGGCTGGTGCATGAGGGCAACGTCGAAAAGCAGTGGAGAACCGACCGCTCCCTGAGGCGTACTCCTGGTACCTATGGCTATCGGGTCGGACCTCGTGTCAAATATTGATGTGAGCTGGCCTGTCGTGCAAGAAGTCGATGTAATTAAAGGTACGCTTTCGGCAACAAATACCCGGCAGATTTTCCAGAATCTTGGAGTGTTTCAGGTTGTGGAAAGCCCCCTTAGGACCTCGCCAGTATGGATCTACTGTTGTGCTTGCACGAGGGATCGATCACCTCCATCTTCAACTGCAGTAGCACGTCTTGGGTTAAGAAGTGTGCCCGAAACCCTAGATACGCCGATATATACGTCTTCTAGATATGCGAATGGCGCAGTTGCACCGCTTTCTCCATGAGCTTCCCTGCACAAGACGTATGCGACATTGGTCTCAGGTTATCGATGTTCACCTCCTTTCCAGACTTGGGAATGAAGCTGACATCAGCCGTCTTCGGCGCCCTGGGTAGCTTTTTGAACGCCTGCCGATTAAGATTGGCAAGTACTTTGTCGTTCCCCGGCGCCGTGCGCCCGACGTTATAGCCATAGACGCCGCCTGTATTTCTTTGTTTCACTCCCCCCCCCCTTCCTACTTGTAGAGTAGCAAACTGGACCCAAGGCTGGTTATATACATATACATACATACATACATATATACATACATACATATATACATACATACATACATATATACATACATACATATATACATACATACATATATACATACATACATATATACATACATACATATATACATATATACATATATACATACATACATACATACATATATACATACATACATACATACATACATACATATATACATACATACATATATACATACATACATACATACATATATACATACATACATATATACATACATACATACATACATATATACATACATACATACATACATATATACATACATACATACATATATAACACGCGACTTGGTAGGTTCTAGCTAACATCTAAGAAGACGCCACGCCGTATTGGTGCCGAGGCTGTCTTTCATGGAGTCGCATTTGGCCAACCAATTGTTCTTGGTCAAGGTCCATGCATACTCTCTCCCACATGCCACGTTACTTCCGCGATCTTGATCTGGAGCTTGCCGTTATACTGTTGCCTCTTCCACTGCCGTGTGGGGCCTCTTCTGGCTTCCCGTAGGCGTAGCAGGTGGTTCTCGATAGCTGGAACTTCTGAGGTCTGAAGCGTACGCATAATACGGTCCCCGATTCCCAGCAATGACTCCGCCCTCTTTTACTTTTCATTGAGCGCGTTAAGCGTGGAGTCTGCCGCCTTTCGACCACGACCAGCCCGTGAGTCTGCGCTGTGCTCTCGGCTTGCGATGCTTATTGTAGTCGAGGCCGACCTTGAGAATGCAGTGGTCACTCCCCAAGGTCGCCTGTGTGATGTCATTCATGGTTTCTCGCTCTTTTAAACAACGCGATATCTGGACACGTATCTCTCGAGACACTTTCCAATCATTGTCGGATGCTGCGGGTCCGTAAGAATCGTCAGCGCTACGTCTGAGATGGCCGCAGCGAGTTTTCTGCTCTTAATGTCCTACTTACTATGACCCACACAAGAAGCTATACGCGTTAAAATCCCCCGCTATAAGAAGGGCTGATTTTGCCAGTTGGGAAAATCAGCCCTTTGGGAAAATCTTGTCGAAAGACGCACCCCTGTGTTTCGGTCGACCATACATGTTCAACACATACGCACTTCTGCTAGTACGTACGTCGGTAAAAGCTGAATTCAGAAGTGATCGAAGGTGCGGTCTGGAGGGGAGTTATTCGCTCACGCATTTATTTGTCTTGCGGCGTTTTCTGCTGTTGGTTGTGATTAAGCTGGTCAGTACAGGGCAAACAAATCGCACTTTCTCTCTCTCAGCATAAATAATTGGCAAGCGGAAAATCGAGGGGATTGATTCATTTCCTGAAGTATGAAAATCCTTGTGCGTGTTATAATTGAAGGTACTGCTTTTGTTCCTTTTGCATTTCTGGCTCGTGAAAGAATTGCGCGTTACAGATGAGGGCACATTAAAATCAAATAGATACGGTATGTCATTTTAGTACATTTATTACTGCTCGTTATATTAACTATAGCGCCCGTCCGAAAATGCCCTCATTCTGCCTACACTGTCTACTATATCTGTGTAGAGTTTCAGCTCGCCACCCCAATTCCTGCCGGTATCGTTTGAAGTCGTTGAGAGAGTTGCGTATGCTCTGTGGAAATGCGAACACACTACGTAGATACTCGACAGGTATGGCACGAAGCTCGGGAACACTTAAGCAATTATTAAGCGAATAGAGAAAGTAAGTACAATCAGGCCCGTTGCAGATACATTTGTCAGGATCGCACCTCGAATGAGTATACCACGGGATTGCAGCATCAGCACTTTGGCCAACGTTATCGTGGCTTCTGGGAAAACAAGCGACGACCTTGACCGCTCACGTGGTGCCGTCACTATAGACGGAAAGGGCAGTGTGCAAAGACAAGCTTGCGAAACCTTTGGCGCTGCTCGAGAGGGCAACGCTTATCGTACTAGTATTTCCTGATGCGCCGGCTCGATCTACGATATGTGTACACGGTTCAACATCGCGCTCGAGTGACTTGGCCAGCTGCGACCGGGAGCCACTCGGGTGTAGTGAGCGATAAAAGCGGCAATTTTCCTCTCGCGCACGCACGCAACGCACGCAGTGATGGAAACATGCGTGACGGTCGTATCCAGAACAGTTCAGTCCAGCTATAACATCGCACGGACGAAGTTGACATTGGGCAACGGTTAGAAGTGTATGAAAGCCACCCGTCCCAGTCGCAAGATGAGCGTACCTTCGTCACGTCGCAAACGAAAAGTTATCGTTAAATTTTCTGCCACTGGTTCACATCACGACCTTCCGTTTCATGATACGCGCTGCTTAACCAATTTAACCACGGCGACCTTCTGTGTGTGGACGTAGGCCAAAGGACGAAGTAGGGCGCAAATGAGCGCCAATTCTTCCAATAATGTAGTGATTAGTGCCGATTATTTTAGCCCTGAGGCGCAGGAAGTAATCACGTCGCCTAGAATGCAGAGAGGCACAGGTATGTGACCGAGCGACATAAGAAAGGAAACGTATCGTCGCGAAGCACTTGACTTGAGAACGACTTATCTCCTGCACTTGAGTCTTTGTTGAAAGAGCAAAGGAGGTGGGGGCTGATGCGGAAGAGGCGTGTTCGTCTAGGTCATTTTACCCGCAGCGCACATGGTCAACGGTTCTTACGGCCTCAAAACAGCGCATCCACCGAGACGCATATCACAGGCTTCGCAAGTTGCAAGGCCGGCCCATGACGGTAGTGTCCAACTTGTTACACCACGAGTACCAGGAAACAACGGCACGTTGCTACTAAACGAGGGTTGCTGCGGTGTAGCGTGAAGTCTAATCCTATCGCATCCGCATCCTATCGACATTACACAGACAAGAACATCTTACGTCGGTCGTACTGGTCACCGATGACGATGAGGAAGGTGATGCTGATGCCGTAGCACGACAGCAGGATCGAGACGGCCGCCACCTGCTGAGCTCGCCGGCCGCACGTGGTCAGCAGCACGTCGTGGAACGTGGTGTCACCGTTCAGGTCGGAGCAGTAGCCCAGGATCAGCATTGTCACCACATTCAAGCAGATCATGAGCTGCGAAAACGGCGTGGTTCCGTGACCCACTTGAAACACAAAGCGTGCACCCTCTCCCCTAAACGGCAGCGAGCTCACACTATGCAAACCTGCCTTCTAGCACTTCCCAAGCGCTTGGCTTAAAGCGATACGTGCCACGTGACAATATATTTGAGCATGCTCAGTGCGAACACTCAATGATGGCGAACGTTTTATTTTTATGCGTTGCCAATGAAGAGGTTAACCGCTTTAAGCCTGGGGGTATACATGCAGGAAACTTTCACGACGAACTTCACGGAGCGAAAGAGGCGGACGCTGCCATACGTTCGCTGCATCGCCATCGGTGTGACCAGATAGGGTAAAATTGTAATATTTATGCAATGGACAAAGTAACGGTTTTTGGCATTAACAATTTGATTATATACAATTAACAATCCAGTGGCTAATACGGTCCTGATATAGTCCTCATACTTTTCACAGGAATTCCTCACTGAGAGCGGGACACCAAGAAAAAAAAACGGAAGAAAACCTAGCTCTGCAACTCATATATCCAGACTATAGTTATGCCGCTTCCAACAACTATTACGACTGAAAATGAATATAATGTCACTGCACTAAAGATTAAAAGAAACAGGCGGGATTACCACGCACGCATACCACATCGGAAGCGGAGGCTGTACCTCTGCACTAAAAAACAAGACAAAATGCTGGCCCCTTAGCAGGGAACTTGTCACGCTGTCGAACACGTTCAATAATCTAACAATGGGCCCGATTGCGGTTCTTTAAGATGTCTCTTGTCATTTTAGGCAAATTATGTGCAGAATTCGCCTCTCATATAACCGGTACTTGCGGTCGCTGCTAAAAGCGCCTTTGCAGAACCTGGGAGAACCGCCATTTGGCAATGGAAGTCGTGAAAGTACGGCATCATAAATCGCATGAGTGCCTGCGCCGAGATGCAATTGCATAGTTTGCGATTACCTGTTGACTGAGTAGCGGTCAAGCTGCACGCCTAACACGGCCGCATCTCTTTCTGACACTTGCAAGGAAGCGGGATGTGATGCCACTCGATAACGGTCGCCATACGAGCGCGCAATTAGGCGGTAACCGCGAATTTCTGATCGTGTCGTCTCGCAACTTGTCCGCCGCTAAAAGCAGACGAACCGCAACACAAAGCACGACGGTAGGAGCGATTCTGCACGGGGATTGGTTCAATTTTTGTAGCCGCACGAAACTGGTCAGGCCAGCCGCCGCCGACGCTTTTGACGCCAGCCGTCTGTCTGTCGCCGCCGTTCGTCGCTAGGACGCCGTTAGTTCGCTCTGTGTGTACTCCAGGCTTTATTCGATGCCGAATTCTGCTTTTAAGAGGGAAAGTTAGCGCGGGCTGTTGTCTCTAGGTTATCACGAATAAAAATCAAGAACAAGATGAATTCAGTCAGCTGTTGCTAACTTGTCAAGTGTACGTACAAGTTCATCGGCCAAGGAACGAATGAAAAGCGCACCTTAGACGCCACCCGTTCCGTCGTGCTTGAAACAAAAAAAAAAGGCAGTCACTCGATAAAAATCTTGCGTTCCGTTTCCTGTGGCTTTCAGACACGGACGCAGGCACTCTTAAGGTGTACGCGTGGTGTCAACATGTTTCGTTAGTTCAGACTCTTCCCGCTCGCACGCTCAGGAATCACGGTTTATTAAAGCCGAATTGCATTTGATTTTAATAGGGCAGCCATAGCCTAGCAACTGCGTGTAGCTGACATCGCTTGAAAGCTGTTGCAAGAAACACCAGTGTAACGGCATAAAAATCCCAGAGTGCACAAATTTTGTGAAATTCCGTTATGCTATACAAGTGTTACATGTAAATGCGGGCACACACGGTCTTCCGCGTTCAGCGGATGGATGCGTCCGTTTAACTTCCACTACAACAAAGCAAATGTAGTAGCTCAATGTTCGGAGGAAGTGTCAATCCTGGAATCGTATGTGTGCAACCATATATATCGTTCTGCCGCTTAGTGCGCATGTTAGGTGTGTGTCTCGGCCATACGACGATGCGAGCCTTAGAAGTACGTAATACACTGCACCCGCGACATAGCTTGCTACATGCTGTTAGGAAGGGCCTGCCGAGTTGCGGACCTGCAGGTTTTCTCAGCCAGCTGCAGCTGCGAGCGTTGCGATCTTCCCCGAAGAGAACCAGCGAGGACAGCGCTAACCGACCATGCGCCTCCTTTGGAGGATCGGTGAAGACACCTGGGGTGCGATCGGAGATGGTTGTTCGGCGCGTTCGTTCGGTTACCGGCGCGCGCGATTGGCCTACTCCGCGCCGACGTCGCCAGCCGCGGGGCGCCGCCCCGTTTTTGGTGACGTCAAAATGACGACACGCTCCTGTCAATCATCCGCCCACCGAGCATTTCGTCCGAACGCGACGGGAGTTGAGAAGTTTGGAGCGATCATACGGCTTCGCATGGCGCGTCTGGTGGATTGGATTGGATCCAGCAGGCGGCCTTTTCGGCTGCGAAATGGCAGGTTTGAATCCAATTCATAGTTTAATTCTAGAAAATGGCGCTTCCGTTGGAAACTTAGGTTGTTGCGCTGGCTTTTCTAGAGGAAGGAGGAGAGCGGGTGGCGGTGCGAAACGCGTTTGAAGAGATGGCAGAAAGTGAATTCCGGCGTCGTTTTTGTTTCTCGAAACAAATAATTCGTTGGTCGTACAGAGAAATCGACAAGTTCATCGGTGCCAGCGAGCCACTGGGATGTTGTCGCTGCCTCTTGAAAAGTGCGCCACTCTTCCCGTCGTTTTTTTTTTCTTTTTCCTTCTCGCTGTGCGCGACACCACCTAGGGACGACGCAAAGAACCTAATAGTTATAAATTGCAGTAGTCACACGTACTACTATTTGAAAACGTGTTTGTGCTTGAGAAGAAAAAAGTACATTTCTTTAGATAAAGATTTAATTCACTTGGAAGACGAGAAACATTTGGTTTTGTAGTACACTGTTTGCAAGCAGACGACAAACGACGCAAGTAAACTTCCGGGGAGGTCACCGCTTCCTGATTGGCTGCTCTCTCCGCCCCGGTGTCACAAATTTTGCATACTGCAACTCTGTGACGTTGCAGCAACTGAACAGAACGCGTATCGAACAAAATATCTCCGATCGCGCCCCTGGGGTGCGATCGGAGATGGTTGTTCGGCGCGTTCGTTCGGTTACCGGCGCGCGCGATTGGCCTACTCCGCGCCGACGTCGCCAGCCGCGGGGCGCCGCCCCGTTTTTGGTGACGTCAAAATGACAACACGCTCCTGTCAATCATCCGCCCACCGAGCATTTCGTCCGAACGCGACGGGAGTTGAGAAGTTTGGAGCGATCATACGGCTTCGCATGGCGCGTCTGGTGGATTGGATTGGCTGCGGAATGGCACGTTTGAATCCTATCCATAGTTTAATTCTTGAAAATGGCGCTTCCGTTGGAAACTTAGGTTGTTGCGCTGGCGTTTCTAGAGGAAAGAGGAGAGCGGGTGGCGGTGCGAAACGCGTTTGAAGAAATGGCAGAAAGTGAATTCCGGCGTCGTTTTTGTTTCTCGAAACAAATAATTCGTTGGTTGTACAGAGAAATCGACAACATCATCGGTGCCAGCGAGCCACTGGGATGTTGTCGCTGCCTCTTGAAAAGTGCGCCACTCTTCCCGTCGTTTTTTTGTTTCTTTTTCCTTCTCGCTGTGCGCGACACCACCTAGGGACGACGCAAAGAACCTAATAGTTATAAATTGCAGTAGTCACACGTACTACTATTTGAAAACGTGTTTGGGCTTGAGAAGAAAAAATACATTTTTTTAGATAAAGATTTCATTCATTTGGAAGACGAGAAACATTTGGCTTTGTAGTATACTGTTTGCAAGCAGACGACAAACGACGGAGGTAAACTTCCGGGGAGGTCACCGCTTCCTGACTGGCTGCTCTCTCCGCCCCGCTGTCACAAATTTTGCATACTGCAACTTTGTGACGTTGCAGCAACTGAACAGAACGCGTATCGAACAAAATATCTCCGATCGCGCCCCAGGGCTGGCTACGTTTGGCGCCCCGTACAATGTTGGTTAATTTGCCTGGTCGTCATGGTCTCTCTGCGGCAGGGGGAGCCCCCCTGGCAAAAGAGTGCTTTGCGGTACGGGGGTCCCAGGATTCGTCACAGTCTGCCAACACACGTGGCGACTACAGGAAAAAGGCAGCTCTGGAATTTAGAGGCGCCGGCTGGGGTCCGGCGTGACCACCTGACTACGGGGACGGAAGACAATGGATACCACGACGACTGCGCTGCAAAGGTTGTCGGCCCTCGGAGAGAGCACCGAAACCTCTGCGGCATGTGTGTGTGTAAAACCCCTACCCCCTTCTCACAAAGGCGACCACGAGGACTTTCTACGAATTGACTGGTCGAACGTTTTCCTCACCTAGGGAACTAGGGACAAATAGAGTGCTTATAAGCAGCGGTTGTCGGCTGCTAGAGGGTGCTCGTGTTCGTGCTCGAAATGTACTCGTGAGCTGTGTGCTCATTTGCTGTATGCTTCGTCTTGCGGGCTCTATTTGGGAGCCACGTTAGAATGTAAATGTATCCCATGTTCAAATGTAAATAATGTAAATAAATCCTGCTCGCCTAGTCTTGTCGCCCCAAGTTCCTCCGATCGTCCTAGAAGCCCGACTCCAAATCTTACAAATGGTGGCAGCGGCGAGGTCGTCCGACAACTACTACAACTGGTAACAGCGGTGGGATCGTCCGACGACTAATAATGCCTGTTCTTGCCGATTCATCTATCGTACGTGCGTACTTTCCGCAAAGAAAGCGCACTTAAAGACGCGCTGGAGAGAGGACAAGAAAATTATGGGGAAAAGCATGGGGCATATAGCCATGTGTAAAGATCGGCTGGGTATATCATGTACTGGTGCGGTGGGGTAGAAGGACTGAAGAGGTAATAGGAGAAGCATTATGAAAAAGAAAGAAAAAAGCACATAAACGCGCGATGAAGCGTGCGACAACTGAGTTTCACTCAGTCCGCATGCCTTCAAGAAGCGAAGCAACGCGCGTTTAAACTCTGTTGAAACAAAAAAGGCAAATAGCTTACTATTTGGAGAAGCGTTGCCGACAGAATGCCGCCAGCGCGGTCGTAGGCAGCCGGGTAGTTGAGCACTCCGGCCCCCAAAGCAGAGTTGACCAACAGGAAGGTGGCCACGGTCCATGCGACCCCTGCGATTCGCGGAACGAGTTGTCAGGCTCCACTGTGACATAGGTACAAAGCGCCTGCATCCATCAGCACCTTTTCTCGTTTTCTCTATTTTTTTTTTTGCTTTTCGCTGCAAGGCCCGAGAAGCAATGCAGTGATGGATTCAAAGTCTTCCGAGGCATCGTCCGGCTCGCGATATTCGCCCGGAACAACCTCAAGGAAACGGGGTACCGTATATACACAGGGACAAAACGTCAAAAAACAAAACGGCGGAGTTTCAAGGGCACTAGACGGGAATAAGAGCTATACAAGCCGCCCTCAGATCTTGCTGCGTGCTGGCTTGAGCTCAGCCATCTGAACAGGAGCTGCCTGCGCGTGCGTTCAGCCTCCGAAGGGTCGAACAAACTGGCCAAGCTGACGTGCATTCCCGATCAAGCATGCCCATGCGGTGGGAACCGGATGCGCTTGTTTCAATGGCAGCATCTACGGATGGCCGCGAGTATGCGAAATAATTAACCTCTCACTAAACGCGCAAAATAGCTAGGATTTCGCTCGTGCTGCGGCACAAAGCTACCTCAAGCTCTGGAGGCGCTCATAAGTGCCGTCACTGCAGCTCGAAGTGCACCGTTCGAGATCGAGGGAAGCGGCTTCGGCTGCAGAACTATACTGTTACGCGAACGATCGATTGAACACTAAGGACTATTTACAAAGTACATTTACAAAACAACTGCAGCGCTGGCCATGTCAGCCGACAGCTCGAGACTTAGAAGCAGTCCGTCTTCGTCGGGGCGCCCACGCGCATTGTCCAAAAGAAACACGCAGTATGCATGTAGCGTTATCCCCGGCAGCAGAAGCACCGTCCCGGTGAGTCTAAATATTGGTGTTAACAGGAGAGATATAAGGTTTGAGGCATGCGACATGCAGAACGCCAGTGAAATGCAGGGCAGATGAGGCGCTGGCATCTTTACTAGGGCAATTTCATACATAACTGGAGTCACGGCACGCAGCAATCGGTATGGGCTTGTGTACCGATACAGGAGTTTTCAGGACAGCCCAACGTGACGAGTCGGGGACCACAGCAGTACAAGAGGCCCAGGCAAAAAGTGCACGTCTGATGTCGATCCTACAAACACCGTTGCTTTTCTTCGGAGGGTTGAAATCCGGGCCAGTTGGTGCATAGTTGAAGGAAAAAACCAGTCACAAAGACAAAGGACAAGAAGAGAGGTTGTTGTGGCGTGAACCTCTCTTGTCCTTTGTGTTTTGTGACTGGTATTTTCCTTCATCTCTTCGAAGCTCAGGAGACGAGCGCGTGAGCAATTGCGCGTGCTTGGGTTGCTCTGGTTATGGCGTCAAGTGAATATTCGCTGGCTTCTGGTGCGGCGGATGGAAGGGATGTGTCCAGTGACAATGTTGGTTCTCGGCCGAACAAGAGAAAGAACGGGGAATAACCGGCAGTGTCATGGCGCGAGGAATTATATGCAAATGTGATAATAGGTAGAGCAGTTGAGGTCCCAATCAGTATTGTCGGACGAGACATACTTTGCAAGCATGTCTGTCAGGGTTCCATTCAGACGCTCCGTGAGACCATTAGTTTGTGGATGGTAAGACGTAGTTAGCTTGTACCTGGTTGAGCGGGACTGCATGATGTCGGCGTTGACTTTTGAATGTCCGGCCACGATCAGTGAGCAGTTTGCGTGGAGATCCACGCTGTAAAATGACTTGTAAAAGAAAATCGGCGACATCTGTGGCGCAGCTTGATGGAAGCGCTCTGGTGATTGCACGTGGCGTAATCTGTTGCCACAGCGATCCACTTGTTGCTAGACGTTGACGGAGGGAAAGGGCCAAGTAAGTACAAGCCAACTCGAAAGAATGGCTCTGACGGGACGTCGGGAGGCTGAAGGCACCCGGCAGGGAGCGTCGATGGTGTTTCTGGGCGCTGGCATTTCCCACACGCCACAACGTATTTCCGGACGGAGCGGGAAAGTCCTGGCCAAAAGCAGCGTCGGCGAATGCTGTCGTAAGCGCGGGAGACGCCGAGTGGACCGGCGGTTGGTAAGTGGTGAAGTTCACGGGAAACAGCTGATCGGAGGTGCTTAGAAATGACGAGGAGTAGGGAAGGGCCGTTGGGTCGAACGTTGTGGCAGTATAATACACCGTCCAGGAGGACAAGCAAGGAACGAATGGGAAGGCGAAGATTGCAAGTGATCAATGATGGCGTGCAAAGTGGCATCACGGCGTCGCTCGTCGGCGACGTGGAGAAGTTGAAAAACGGATAAAACGCAAGCGTCGGCATGGGTGTCAAGGACGGCGGGTGGTTGAACCACTGGATAACGTGATAAACAGTCTGCGTCTTGATGTAGGCGTCCCGATTTGTACATCACTGCATAATATTCTTGTAGCCGCAGAGCCCAGCGACCAAGTCGTCGGTAGGATCCTCGAGTGACGAAAGCCAGCAGAGCGCGTGATGGCCCGTGATTACAAAGAAGTGTGTGCCATACAAATATGGGCGGAATTCGGAAATCACCCAGACGAAAGCCAGTCATTCACGCTCTGTAATCGAATAGTGGCGCTTCGCTGCAATGAGGCGGCGGCTCGCACCGGAACGGGCACAATTGTGTTTCCGAGAAAGTGGAGGCTGAATGTCTAAGCACAGAAAATGTTAAAGAAACAAAGCTTTCTCAACCAACAATGGGTAAATTGTCGTGGCGTGATGTCTCAAATGTAGGGGAAGATATGAGAACGTCGTCTAGGTAGCGAACACATGTTGACAATTTGAATCCTTGAAGCAAAGAGTCCATCATACGTTCGTACGTTGCTGGGGCGTTGCATAGACCGAATAGCATAACTGAATTGATATAGTCTATCACAGAAATCGGCCAACAACCAGACCTAAGGTCTATTGAGGGAAGTAGGCCGGCACCGTGGAGAGAATCGAGGGCGTCGTCAATGCGAGGCAAGGAGTAGACGTCCTTTCTGGTAATTCGGTTTAGATGACGATAATCTACGTAAAATCGCCACTTGCCATCTTTATTTTCAACAAGCACAACGAGGTCTCTACGAGGGTTCAGCAATGCCTTTGGCAAGCATGTTGTTCACTTCACCTTGAATAACCTTACGCTCTGATGCAGAAACTCGATATGGCCGCCGATGAATGGAACTAGCATCACCAGTATTTATGTGATGCTGAACAAGTCTGACTCAATTGTGAGTTGTTGAGGTGGAAGATATGTCACGGTAGAAAACCAAAAAGCGGCATAGAACTGCTGTTTGTTCGGGCAATAGGTCATGTCTGATGGTAGCAATATGCATGTAGGAATATGCAGGACACGATGCACGCATACAGAAAGTTAGCGCCGTGGTATACGTGTGATGCGGATCCCGTGCAGGCCCCGGCGTTGCTGTCTAGCGCTGCATGTCTTTACACGTGGATGGTGTAAGTCGCCCTCATCTATAGAGTGGCCAAAAGGGCTATTTTGGTCGCCCATTGCTCGCAAGGTACAGGCCGACGCCGTGTAACATCGACGCATGGTCACGCCACATGCGCGGTCCACGCATGCGCTCGTAAACAGATTGCGAACCCAGTGGTTAGCTGTATACAGGTGGCGCAGTACGTAGCCGGCCGCTCGACCACTCTAGACAAGGCGAAAAAAGACTACATCTTTCTAGTCTTATGCTTTCCAAAACTTTCCAGCATTCTCCTGATCCACAGGAAACGCTTTCGGCGGTCAGCTTACCGTCTTGAGAATTCGTAGCTGTTCGTCCTGTTCGTCGGTGGAACACCCAGCTATATTAACGGACAAGCAACACTACACTGGCGTAATTTGTATAGCGCCAACTGCACACCCTGGCCTTCACACCCTCGGTGTGCACTTCACTAAAGATTTTCGCACTCGTTGTCTACATTTTTCAAAAAAGGTATATACCTCATCTACTACGCAACTGACTATGTATTATAATACATGTTCATTGTTTTTTTAAATGAAAGAAGGCACCTAGCTAGTTCTAAGAGAACATGTAACATTTCGCAAAAGTGAGCAGTCGCAAAACACATTACAAATGAGGGGCGTATCCATCCCAAGATGGAAAGATTAATTCGTATAAAAAAGTCAGTTCTTCATGCAAAAAAAAACATTCTAGCAAGCTTGTGAAACTCAAGAATCACAGCTCAATTACCAGCGAAGTTGTTTCTTTGGAGGAGCTTGAGGACTTTTTAGCGAAAGCAGTATACTCCACCCTCAGCTTTAATTTCGCATGGGCATCAGCCCCATAATTTTCCCCACAATTTCACTAAATTTTATCTTGGTGACAGATATAAGTGGTCCCAGGACAGCGAGATAAACTGTGCGCCTGTTCTTAAAGCTCACTTATTCTCCAGAGCGATTCCATATGTAATTTACTGCAAAGGCAGCAATTAACCCTAACACTGATCTTTGTCAATACATCATTCACACCCTTCTCCGAATTGTCAATTATAAACAAGATGCCTCGTCCAGTTCTCCAAGCACACCGGGAAAACCTACTACGAACCTCGTATGACGCACGAAAGTGCGAAGAAAAAGTATTACTTACAAAACTCATAATTAAGCTAGGAACGCTGCGAGTTCCCGCCACATCACACGCTCGCCCTTCCTACTGAATGTGAACTTGTCACGTACGATTCTCTCGGGGAATTGGGAAACATCACCAACCTATTTTAAGTCCACTGCAGGACGAAGGCCTCTCCCTGCGATCTCCAATTACCCGTCCTGCGCCAACCGATTCCAACTAGCGCCCGCCAATTTCGTAATTTCATCGTCCCATCTAGTCTTCTGCCGTCCTCTATTGCACTACCCTTCTCTTGGCACCCATTCTGCAACCCTAACGGCCCACCGATTATCTAACCTACGCATTACATGGCCTGCCCAGCTCCATTTCTTTCTCTTAATGCCAATCAGAATATCGGCTATCGCCGTTTGCTCTGATCCACACCGATCTCTTCCTGTCTCTTTACGCTACGTCTAGCATTCTTAGTTCCATCGCTCTTTGCGCGGTCCTTGTTTTCGAGCTTCTTTGTCAGTCTCCAAGTTTCTGCCCCATATCTCAGCACCGGTAGAATGAATTGATTGTACACGTTCCTTTTTAATGATACTGGTAAGCTTCCAGTCATTATCTGAGAATGTCTGCTGAATGCGCTCCAACCCGTTTTTATTCTTCTGTAAATTTCCTTCTCATAATCAGGGTCCCCTGTGAGTAATTGACCTAGGTAAACGTACTCCTTCACAGATTCTAGAGGCTGACTGGCGATCCTGAACTCTTGTTTTCTTGCCAGGCTATTGATCGTTATTTTTGTCTTCTGCATATTAATCTTCAACCCCACTCTTACATTTTCTCTGTTAAGGTCCTCAATCATTTGTTGTGACTCGTCCCCAGTGTTGCTGAACAGGACAATGTCATCTACAAACCGAAGGTTGCCGAGATATTCGCCGTTGGTCCTTACTCCTAAGCGGTCCCAATATTATAGCTTGATACGCCGTCCAAGCATGCAGTGAATAGCATTGTCGAGATTGTGTCTCCTGGTTTGACCTCTTTGTTTATAGGCATGTTCCTACGTTTATTATGGAGAACTAGGGCAGCTATGGAATCTTTGTAGATATTTTCCAAGATATTTACGTAAACAGCACTCAAAGAATTTAGCAAAATCCAATTTAACCACGAAACATCGCATGCTCATATGAAATAATATCCCCCATATATATATACAAGATTTGATCTCAGTGACTTATTTTTTGTCAAGGAAAAGTAGGCTAAATTCGGCGCCGTTTGTGAAAAACTCTCCGGATCGCTTCCATACACTAAGTTTACACCCTTTGGGGCGTGTCTTGCCGCACAATAAACGTCATCTGTCTTATCGGCATTTCCATTCTTTAACGCGGCGAGCCCGGTACTTCCCAGTAACGGACGGCATGCGCGTTATCAGCATGACATAGCATTGCCGACAGGAAAGTAGCGGGCGCGGCGTTTTCAAGAAAGGAAACGCAAGCAAGGCAGGGAACGATTATTGTTGTGGTGCAGATATACACCCATCATTCAGACAATCGGAGATAAAATTGGCTGTCCTGTCTCACCCATCGATCTGGAAGTCGTTCACCGCGTTCCAACCAAAGATGAAAACAAAAAAAAACGTGATCACCCGGTTCTACTCTCGAACAAAGAAAGCAGACTTCGTCAGCAAGGCGCGAAAAGCGAAGCTTTGCCTCAGTGACATCGGCTTCTCTGGACTAGTTCAGGACACTAAAGTATGTCAACGATCACTTGACATCGCAGAACAAAGCACTATTATCTAAAGCCCTGTCATTAAAGAAGGCTAAGAAATGGAATTTCCTCTGGACAGATAACTGCCAGATTAAAGCCCGCAAGAGCATCGGTAGTAGGGTGTTTCGCATTGCTAACGAATCTGACTTGGCTGTATTTACTTAATACAGCTCTGTACCTTGGGAAACTTTTCAGAAACCCTCGCTAATAACAAACAAACATGTCCGCGTATTTTTCAACTAACCAATTAAATGAACTAAAAACTAATAGTTCATGCTCGGCCGTTCATTTCAACGCACGAAGTTTGCGGAAACACTATGACGACTTTAATTCCCTTCTGTCAACGCTCTCTTTTCGATTTACCATCATTAGCTTTACTGAGACTTGGGTCTGCAATGACGACAAAAACTTATTTTCCTTCCCTTCTTACTCAGCCGAATACTGTCATAGACAAACTAGCAGTCATGGTGGTGTGGCCGTTTACGTATCATCACATCTTAGCTATAAACGTCGTCATGACCTCGACTTAAAGCTAACTAACTGTGAATCTGTTTGGTTAGAATTCAATCATCCTTTTCTTCAGGCTGATAACAGCAACTTTATTTTTGGTTGCATTTACAGATCACCGTCTTCATCTTACATTGACTTTTGTTCTGCCCTCGATCAATCCCTAGAGAAACTATCATTTAATAACAAGAATGTAGTTATTATGGGCGATATCAATATAAACCTTCTGGATGACACTTCCCCTACCTGCTCCCTTTATAGCAACTGTTTTCAGAGTTACGGTTTTGAATGTTTGATAACGCTACCTACTCGTTGTAATAAGATAAATGAGGGCACACTACTAGATCATGCGCTAAGCAACATGACGTCACCGCCAGAGGCTGGTATCCTTGATGTCGACATAACAGACCATTATCCTATCTTTATTTTCCTCAACTCAGAGCCGCAGTCACCCACTATTTCATACTTCAGCTACGTACTGAACAAAGATGCCTTTTTGGAATCTGACTACAACTGACTGGTCTGCTGTCCTTGAAAATAATGATCCGCAAGAAGCCTTTTCTCAGTTCTCCGCAATTTTGTTATCATTAATCGATTCACATACCATCAAGAAAAAATGCAAGAAAATCCTCTCCCTTCCTCAAAACCCTTGGTTAAATGCTAGCATACTAGCCAATATGCGGAAACGTGACAACCTATATAAAAAAACTAAAAGGCAACCTTTTAATGTCGCCCTCTCTGCACGATACAAAAAATTTTGCAACGCACTCAACAGCAAAATAAAGAATGCGAGGAAGACCTACTATGAGCACAAACTTGGTCAGTCTGGCAGCAACTCGAGGCAAAAGTGGCAAGTTTTAAATTCATTTTTGCGCAGAAATGAACAACTCTCATTCATCGATACCACCGCAAACGATCACATTACATATGATCAACCATTTCAGATAGCAAGAGCGTTCAGTGATGCCTTTTTTCCGGATAAACCAGTCATCAGTAGCCGTCCTTTGTCACTGAATCGTGTGCCGCATTCATTTTTTCTTTACCCTACAACTCCCCATGAGGTTCTTGATGTCATTCGCAAGCTGAAAGTAACCAGTGCCGGTCTTGATAATATTCATCCTAGTAACATAAAACTAATTGCTCATCTCATATGTGATGTTTTATGTTTTATTATCAATTTAATATTCAGGACCGGCATTTTTCCATCTGGCCTGAAACGATCAAAGGTAATTCCAGTTTTTAAGAGAGGCGATCGTTCTTTACTAACAAATTACCGCCCAATATGTATACTTCCATTCTTTAGTGAAGTGATTGAAAAGTTGACTGTTACTCGATTAACCAATTACCTGTCTAAATTTAATATTCTTTCCAATTCTCAGTATGGTTTTCGTCCTGGCTATTCAACCGACCTTGCACTTATCTTCCTAACGGATCGCTTAAAAGAAGCTATTGATAAGGGGTTTTTTGCTGGTTCAGTTCTTATTGATTTTACGAAAGCTTTTGACACTATTAACCATCACATTTTGTTTTTAAAGTTGGAAGCTCTAGGCATAACTGGGCCAGCGCTAATGTTACTACGAACCTACCTGCAGGATAGACATAACATAGTTAAAATTTCTAATGTTTTTTCGGAAGCCAAGGTTACTAACCTAGGGGTACCGCAGGGTTCTATTCTGGGACCTTTATTATTTTTAATTTACATTAACGATCTGCCTGACTGTCTAACATCCTCACAATGTGTGTTGTACGCCGACGACACAACCATAATTAACTACGATAAAAATATTTCGTCCTTAGTTACTAAACTAAATAATGACTTGGCTAAGGTTACAAACTGGTGTATAGATAATAATCTTGTTATTAATCCCTCGAAAACCAAGTTTATTGTATTTAATTCCCCCCAGAAACCATTTTGTTCAGTTCCATTGCTGATTCTTGGTTCCCATTTAATCCCTTCTAGCACTCATTGCTCATTCTTAGGGGTAGAACTAGATTCTAACCTCAAGTTTCATCATCATATCTCGAATATCAAAAAGAAAGTTGCTTACGGCATTCGGTTATTAATTAGAGCCCGCAAATTTTTTAACTGTTCTACACTTGTGTCACTATATTACGCTTTTATACACTCACACATTAACTACTCGTTAATATGTTGGGGAAATACATACAATACTCACCTCAGTTCACTTCAAACTTTGCAAAACCAAGCAATTAGAATAGTCACCTCTAGTCCCTATAATACTAGCGCTCTCCCATTGCTACACCGTAATAACATTCTGTCTGTCAAAAAAACTGTGATGTATAATCTGGGTATATTTATTTTTAAGTTATTGAATAATGAAGTTCCTGCATGTATAATTCCTAAAACCTGCCTGATCAACACTAATGTCACTAGATTTGCTTTGCACAGTAATCTAATTTTACCTCAAGTGCGCACCAACTATGGCAAACAATCAGTTCATTTTGCTGCCTTTTCATTTTGGAATTCCATACCACTTTGTGTCAAAACTTCGCGTTCAACATCCGTATTTAAAAAACACCTCAAGAACTTTCTTCTAACAGAAAATATTTAACGTTAACTTCTTTTTTTCTTCTTTTTTTTTTCTCTTTTTCTTCACCCTTATTACTTCAAATATTCTGCTATTCTGATACCTTTCTTTTTTATTAATAGTCATGTGTATTTCAAAGTTGTTTTGTTGTTGTTTCTACTGTTGCATTTATGGTCATGTATATTTGAAATTCTTTTTTTTTGTGTGTGTCTTGCACGTTTGGGTAAAATTACCTTTACTGTTCAATTCGTTTAGCTCATTTGGTTTTACTGCATTTGCTCCTTGCAATTGTATAATTTCCTTCGTTAGATTTCTTGTAACTAACTCGTAATCTTGTTTTGCATTCTCCAGTACTTACTTTCTTCCATGTTTGCTTATATATGATTTTAATGTAGTTCAATTCGTTGCTTTAGAAAGCGCATTTTTATAAATAACAGGAGGTCCCGATACAGTAATTGACTATGGGACCTCCTTCTGTATATTATTTGTTTTTACAACCTGTAATCTATAATGAATAAAATCAATTTCAATTTCAATTTCAAAAGGGTGTTAACTTTTTTTAGAGTGTACGCAGTGCACTGCAGAGGCCGTAATTAAGACAAACTTTGCCCGCACATCATCCATCGGACGCGCCCTACACTGTAATATAATTTATACCCTTCACAGTTAAAAAGGGCATAAATGTGTCTAACTAACACCCTAAGGGTGTGAGTTATAGACACATCTACACCCTTTTTCACTTTTTAGGCTGTAAATTATTTTAGTGTGTATTCACTTGAAGTTGTACCTTTGTGGCACGTCGACGTTTTGCGGGACTGCAGTGTAGAGATGTCAAACTTCGGTAAATTTTGTAGGCGCGAAAAAACGTGTAAAAAATTTTTTCCCGAAATATTGGAAAGATTCGAAAAACATCCGCACCTTTCTTGACATGCAGAAGTAAACCTAAGAGCAGACGCGGGTGCATGAAAAAATATGTTTCCAAGAGTTGAGGCAAGATGTTGGCATTCTGCAGCAAATAACGCCTTTTTTTTATTCCCTCGTAGATTCTTCGTAGCTTTCGGAATTCGCATCTACCGGCCACGAGAGCTGCGCTTTTACGCTATTACAGGGGGGAAACTGGTGTGCTGTCTGCACACTTCTGGAAGTAGTTTTTTTTTTTTTTAAGTTGCGGATTAAAAGAATGGTACTCCTCAAAACAATTTTTATTCCGCGAGAAAAATCTCGGTAATTAATCGAAGAAATGAAGACAAAGAGTTCTTTTCTAAATTTTTGTTGTTGTAACCTTGTTGTAACCTTTGTTGTTGTCGCACTTGGGCCATTTTTGACGCCAGGTTAGGTTCTCAAAACTTGCCAGGTTGAGACTTCCTTTATGTTCGGCGTACCTTTCTTTTAATGAAAAAAAAAACATGTAACTACGGATCCGCGCAGACGCTGTCAAAATCCATGACGTCTTGGCGAGTCAGTGCGGTGAACTTCGGGTCAGCGGTGCAACCAGGATTTGGTTTCTTGCGTTTTTTTTTTCGCTTTACTAGTGACGGTAAAAGGAACCTGCAAAGTATTCCTCCATAGTATTGCGTGAGTTGGAGTTGCGCAGTCAGACAGCCCATTACCTCGGAATATAACAGCAGAAAAGGCTTACATCGAAGTTGAGAGCCAAGTGAAAGGAACTTCAGAGTAGGCTTTCTTCTTTGGAATGAGAGAGAAAGCCAAGTCAAGCTGTTGCTCAGCAGAGAAAAGCTACTGGAGGAATAATTTCTCAGTATACACAATGGGGGAAGAAAAGGGGTGCGCTTAAGTGACGCTACACAGATATATCGAGAATCAAATGGAACTAATACCGAATGCCGAGCTTGCTTTCTCACCAAGAAACTCAAGCGCAGAGTATCGACCTAAAAATGCTGCTCTCAATTGCCAAACTCAGGGCTCGCTTCCGTTTTATCGCTGGGTTAGGACAGTGGCAAATGCTGTTCTGCGTACCGACTCAGACGTCAATTGAGAAACTCACTGGGTTAGGACAGCGGCAAATTCTGTCCTGCGTACAGACCCAGACGTCCATTGACAGACTAAGCTAGACATTCGACGTGGCTTTCAAAGCCGGTCTTTCTTAACATTATGACTGAGACAGCCTTACCAGGACTGTCCTACCTTTCGTCTTTCATCCCTATAGGAGGTCGGATCCTGTGTCTTGCGATAAGTGACGCACATCGAGGTATTTGTAAGCAACGAAGAATGTAGATTCAGCAAACCACTGTCATTAAAAAAAATGGTACACAAACTATATGAAACGTTATATTCCCTGATTGGTTACACTCGCAAGATGAAACGTGCCAACCTAGCTTTAGCACGATATAAATCAATGCAGTCCGTTTTATTCGATAAATTTTGTGTTTTTTTATGCCCTGGAAAAAAAATTGTTAAAGCTTATTGTTTTCTTCTTCTGAGCCCTCCCATCTGCTGCAAAGGGTGTACATACATACAAAAGGTGTAAATCTTATAGTTCAGGCTTCCTGTAATGTCCACCCATAGCATGTCTCCTACTTTCCCTGAATATAGAATTGCTGCCGTTTTCGTTTCTTTCAGGGAATTCGGAGAAATTGTGTAAGCGTTTGCTGTATCGCCTCTAGACAGCTATATGAAACGAGAATGTATGAAGTTGCAATGAACTCCTAACGTCCATAACGTCCTAAGCCCCCCCCCCCCCCCCGTTTCCTCTAAATAAAAACTGAATAATGTAGTTCTTTCAGGACACCGCGAAAACCCGCATACAACGTTTCAGCGCGCTTCTATAGTCGCACTAAAAGCTTCGCTGTATATATAAAAAAAAAAAGGACATGTACAGCGGGCAGTGAGCAGAACTCTGCAAACAGCGACCTTTTTAGCAAAATGAACTGCTGGGCTAGTTGTGTATACATGTTCATAACTAAAAACTGAGCACAAAAACAAGACGGGACAAGAGACAAGCGGACAGGTGCGGGGTCAGATCTGTTCATTGGAAAATGCAGAAATTCTTTCTCAGCTTAGATGTTGAAAGGGGAAATAACTACACTAAGCGGCGAACAGGGCGAAGCGTCCACGCACAACCGCAATGAATTTGGCACAAAGAGGCACGCAGAGGTAAAGTTTCTGTCAGTTCAACCTTATCGAAAGTTAGGTCAGTTGTTCTAAAAAGAAGAAAGAGCAAAAAGAACGAGTTATAGTTAAGTGAAGCTGCGAAATTCAACTATCTGGTCTGCTAGGCGTACTATGAAAAAGTTGACTCGCCATCCCGGCCCTGGGAAAGTGGATGTCCAGCGAAACTGTTCAAAACCACCACAACCGCTCAAAGGGATATGTAATCCTTTACTGCTTGAGAGTAATGGTAGTAATGGTAATATTGACAACACGCCGTCGCTGGTCGTACTGCCGTTTATTTTACCCTTTGCCGCTCCTCGTATTCACTCCTCCTCGGGAGTCGTAAGTATGCGTTGCCTTAAGTATGTTGTTGCATAGCGGTGCTGCAACAACAATGAAATCAGTTGCTAGGCTGGTTCTATTATACATACGAAAGGCTAGTGACGTTACTCGCTGCGGCAGCTTAAATATTTACTATGAAACGTACGCGGGGAGCACTATGTGCTTCGCATTGTTATTAGTAGCGCCTGATCCATTGCGATTCGGATGTGCTTGTTCGTTACTGAAACGAACGCTGTTCTGTATGTTGTATGCGTGATTCCAATGTATGCACTTCTCGCTTCACTTTGCCGAGTGCTTGAAGCCTGCTGCCCCTCCGCCGCGGTTCGGCTCGCTATTTCACTACCTCCCGGATCGGCCCACATTTTTGCCCACGGACCACGACACGAACAGTGGCGAACAACCAGAGGCTAACAGCTTCGCTGGGAAATTTAAATACTTTTGTAGCTTTCAAGACATTCAAAACAGAGCGGCCCTATACTTAAGGCTCTGGCTTTCACACACACACACGCACGCCAACGCACGCACAAACAACGCGGCGTCAATAATTGTATTTTGCTGCAGGAAGGATATAGCTACAAGGCGTTAACCGAGTGGACCTCCAGCTGCCGAAGAACTGCCGCAGCGGCTATTCGGTGCACCGCGCCATTTACACGCATGACAGCGTTTAGCGAGGGCACGTGGCGGACTACAAGTCGCGTGAGCCAGCGAAGATATATTTGCTGAAGACAGTGCGCACTGCAGAGATAAGGAGCTTTATCTTTAGGTGACATTATTTGCGCCGGCAAGCATCATGAGAGATTGTGCGATAATCGCCGAAATGTACTACATATTCGAGTAAGCTTTAGATGGCCTCAGGGCACACGAAGCTGGCCGGGGAACTCAAGGCGTGTGTGGTTGAAAATACCATCAGCTTCGAGGCATTCGCCCCCAAAATGTGCCACCGAATGTACTGGCCGTTGCAAGCTGTTTTAAAGGGCCCCAAAAAACACCCGCGGTCACTCTGTCGCCTTTGCTATACCTTCCCCCATTGGCGCTCTCCTTCTCGCTCACGTACGTCACATTAAACACGTGGGCACTACTTCAGCGCCGAATTTCACGGCGGCGCTCTATGAAAACACCACCCCCGCTTATCAGCACTCCCCGCTTTTTGGCTGCGCGCAATCGCCGCCGCACGCGATACGATATGCACGCGAAGTAGATTGTGCACCACAGGCAAGCGAGACGACGAGGAAGAGACGTGACAAAGTCGTGCTGGTGGACGGACCGGAACTGACGTCCCCCTCGTATATGGACAAAGAGACCATTTGACAGCTTTTACCCTGGTTACGTCACGTGCACGACCTATACTGGCGTCACTACGTTTGAAGAAAGGATTGGACAAGCCCAGAGAGGTTATTAGAGTTGGTTTAGCCGCCCCTTAATTGACCCAACGCTCTCAAAGAACACGTTCTGATAAATTGATTCGAATGCGTTTCTCCGCAAGTTCGCGGACGAATGTATCGAACCATGGTGCTAGCCTTAAGAAAGCAAGGAGAGGAAAGGCAGGGAGGTCAACCAGACGAGCGCCCGGCTGCTGCCCTACACTGGGGGAAGGTAAAGGGGGAATAGAAGAGACAGAGAGTGAGCACTGGGCGCACATGGGAAGATGCACAGACACACCATAAGCAGTCCCTCAAACCGGTGCACTTCTAGTGTACTAGTGCACGAATCGCATTTTGTGCCAGTGGCGGGTGTAGCCACGGTCCGAGTAGGTTTGTCTCATAGCGGTCTCGAGACCAGTCGGTTTAAATTGGTCCTGAGAGAGGGGTTGCGCATCGTAGCTAGGACAGATACACAATAGGTGCTCGATGGTACCCCTCGCACCAACAGCAGTCGCACATTGGGCTAGCGGCCATTCCCGTACGATGGTAGTACGATAGGTTAAGCGTTAGTGAACGCCACTACCGGCCACAAGCGGCACAGCGAGGTAGTTTCGCCGCAGGAAAGGCTAGATGGCAGTTGTAGCCGTAGCAGGGGGTCCAGCTTATGCAATCGGCAATTGAAGGCACTTGGACTCCAGAGAATACGCATGCAAGTATAGAGGCGGTAGTTTTCAGTTTTTACTGATAAAATGCCAAAGACTAGACAGTCTCAATTTTATGAATTCGCTTTAAACCACAATGTGCCGGATTTGGGAATGCCGAATATGCGGCACTGTAAAAAAATAAAGGTGCCGATAAGTGCCGAATTTTCCGAGGAAGACATGCCGGTAAATGCCTGTCGCCTGTCGCATTTCAAATAAGTGGATGGCGAAAAACTCAATCCCTACGTTTAAGTAGAAATGCGTGGCGCCAAGGCCATTGAAAAGAAGCGGCAGACGCAGGTGGACAAAAGGCGTGACGTAAAACATACTAACGACGCGCAAGTCTGCGTCAGCTAACAACTGCGCTTCTTTGTGCCTTAGTTTTTTCTGTCGACACGCATTTGCTGCACTAGCTGAAACCGTCGAGTATAAGACTTGCCCGCAAAAAATACTTGCCCCTGAAGTATTGACTGCAGCATGTGCCCTAAAAGTATATAACGTTAATGGGGAAAGTAAATAACTAGCATAGTGATTATAAAACGTTTACTGACGTCTGCCACTATATACTAATGCGCCGCCGAAAAAAACGTCTTCACTGCGATGTGTCAGTTTTTTTGGCATCGTTGAAATATGTGGTAACGTAACCACGTGGTCAATTAAGCGAACCTTTCGTTACAGCAGTCTCCGTCTCACTCATACTGATTACTCATTATGCGTTGTGAAAGTCTCTTACGAAACCTGTCATGAGCCACCCAATCAGAAGGAAAAACAAACAAACAAACAGACACAATAAATTCACATTTCCAAGACTGCGGAAATGTGTCATTAGGACGTCCCCCTAACTGCTGGAGTGGGTCGCGCTCGAGATAAAACTCCTTAGCTGCACTTCAGAACATGGGATTGCACGTCGCAAACCTCTATGGACCTATGAGAGACGCCACAATGGAGGTCTGCGGAAGAATTAGTACTATTCATTCTTTTTTCTGCATTAGAAAGCTGAAGTTGATTTTGGATCGTTAATTGCCGCCAACTACTCCATTCTCTTAGCATGCAGTACTCTGTTGCAAGAAAGGACCATTGTAAAATATTTAACCTGCAGGGGTGGTGAATGTTCGTTTCCACATCTTACAAAATTGTGTACAGTAAGTACCTATACAAAACAAAAACGCAATACCACCTGAAGTGCACTGCCCAACAAAAGAAACGTAGTGCCAGAGGTCTCCGACGTTCCTTTCTATAGTCGTCGTTCCCGTAGTTTCTCGATGGATGAAATTGTGTTACGACGGACGAAATCGCGTTTCAAGTATGCGACAAGTAAATAGGGCATATGGTTTGCCGAAACGGAAGGATCGACCATTAATGACTTCTTTAGCTCAGCATTCTTGCAGTGCACTGCCAGCAATTTAATGAAGTGCAATCTATACTGACCGTCGCCCGCCAAACGCTGCGTTGTCTGACCAATAGTGCTTGCTGGGCAGAACCTTCGCGCAGAAGCAACGTCGGCGTTAGCAGCGGTAAATTTTGAGATAACAGTGAGCGAAGTTCATCCTCTTTAAAACAAAGCAAGCTGTTTAGCTTCATTTGCGGTTGGGGGTACAGAAAGATAACTCGCAGAAGACAAACCTCACGCGCTCGCTCGTATTGAGACTTTTACCCAACAGAAAAAACAATGCGTGATTCGTCAAGACTTCTTTTTTGTAAGCTTTCTAAGGCGCGCGGTGAACAAACATCGTTGGAAGCACATGATTTGCGTTCCAGACCGCTTAATGCCCTTGCTTTTAATGTCAAATAAAAAGTACCACGTGACACTTTTTCAACTATAAATACTTCACATGCACAAGCATTCCAGCACTTACTTCGGCAGAAGCCGTTTTAATGTCGACTAGGTGTTCCCTTTCGCACTGGACCACGTGCTCAGTTGATCATGTGAATTTTCGATGGACACGCTGACATCGGATTCTCGTGTCGTTGTCCTGAAGTGTTCTGTACCTTCCCCAAATCAAACCTCTAAGGTTGCTGCCAGCTGAGCTTTCCGCCTTAAAAATACGCGGAACACTTTCTTATCTCAAATTATGCGCCTATCTGCGTCCGCAGCCTACGCGTTGCCTCGCCACGGCAAACATGGCGATAAAAAAGGACAGACAGAAGCACATCGCTGCTTCTGGCCCAACTGCCACGAGCATAAGGTATAAAGGAACGAAAATACCATAGTAGAGAAGAGGAATGGTGGCCGAAGTATTATAGTGAGCTACAATATGACGTCAAAGCGCCTTGGCATGATCTAACTGTTCTGCCACGTGCCTTAGCTAGAAGTAAGGGGCGCTACGTCATCGTTATTGCACGAGAGTTTACCAGCGTGCATGACCGCCAATACACGATACTTTGCGTATATATATAGTATACCCGGCGCCTAACATGAAAACATGCTCGAGGGACGAATAGGTCAGAAAAGAGAACAAGAGAAAAAGTTGACAAGAAAGAATATGAGCTAGCATTAAAAAAAAAAGAAAGCTTAGGCATATATAAAGGCAGAAGTGAGCATTCGTCGTATTCTCGTTACTAGTACTGGAGCGCACAATCACAGCACATAAGATTACGTGCCAGAGGGCTTAGATCAGATTTATGCTGACTTTCGATTCGTAAATGGTGCGACGGACCCGATATGCTAATGTACGCCGCACAGCGGTAATTTCGTAAAAGTACAAAGCGTGCAACGCCTCACCATGCATAGCGCCAAGTTTGTCACGTGCAGAAACAGAATGACGAAGGCCAATCGGTTCGATATGCTGCCGTTCAGAAAGTATACGAAGCGCGACAAAAGAAAAAAATTGCACTGCGTGTATTTGACAATTTTATTGTTTCTACGTATCTTCTAAAGTCTATCATGGAGTTTCTTTACCTGTTTCAGTGACCATTCCTTATAACTGCGACTTCACTTCTTTTCTTTCTCGCTGTCATTATGCTTTTAATTTGCTTTGTCCGGTTAGAAGGCTCAATTTTTACGCCTCACAAGTAGTAAAAGACCCTAAACTGTGTTTAACGTAATGTATTTCAAAGCGTAATCATCTTGTACTCGTATAGTGCAATGATACCTAGACCCCGGCCATCGTGCAAACAAAACGTATCCAGAGGCTAAGGTTAAGTAAGGGGCAGTGACCACTGCCATCCGTTTAGTCTCCTCCATTAGCCTCCTCGCTAAACGCGTTGGCACCGGAAAGAAGCACTGGTTCCTTTTACGTGACGTTGGAAAAACGAAGCGAAAGCTGCAGGCAAAACTAAAGTTCATACAACTCGCAGCTGTTCGCTGACAAGAAGCGTTGCTCGCGAAGTTCCCGAAACAAATTTTCAGGAGTATCATAACATGGCTGAATCATCCCGCAGTTTTTCAAAGTACCACGCCTATCAGCTAGTGTTATGACTAAAGAACTAAAATGTCAGTGATTGCTTGCTCGAACAAGTTAGAAACATGTGCTTGCTGGTGCCTGATTTCGCTTCTATACGAGCGAAAGTGCTACGAGTGGTGAGAATTACTCAAAAAAATGTGATTACCGTAGTTATCCTGATTAATCAATACACCAATATTTTTTTTTTAGATTAAGCCTGTCCAGATAAGACGAACTCTCCGAAATACTTTAATGTGCACTTCAGTTGACGATCGAACGACACCAGCGGGCGACGGTAAGGAAAGCACAATTTGCTTGCGATGGGCGTAAATCGCTCGAGTCTGATTCAGAGCCGGCACTCGTGAAGTAATTTGGAGCTGGGATGTTCCTTTAAAAAAGGCCGAGAAAAAAATACGGCGCCAGTCATTTGCTCGACTATGACCGAATGCTATACGCTTCGTAAAATTACAGGTGCCTTCATTGGTACACGCTCTTGTTGCGATGCTGGCCCCCTACCATGGTGACAATAAAAGAAAAGCCACTTTGCAGGTTCCGCTGGAGCGAAGCCGCCATCACGGGCTAAAACTGCTTTTAAAGTACACGGACTACGCTGGCGCTAAATAAACTAACAGCAGCGACCGTGCTGCCTAATATGGCTTTGTGCTACCTGCCCTGCGAAAGTGCGCAATGGACCACGAACAAGTTTCTCTTGCCGCGTACGGGACTAAACCAGTTAAGAATATTTGCTTGAAGATGGCCTCACACGCAAGATCACCGGCGGTGCTGAGCAGTCGCTGGTCGGTTGCAACCAGAGCTGCCGCTTAGGAAAACACACGCTATCGCACGTAGTACATCCCAAGGCAAAACGAAAACAGAAAATGCGTTATCAAATCTACTACAGCCAAAACGCTAGCGTTACGCACGGATACGCGGCAGTGCATCGCCTAGAATGCCGAAAAGTAAGAAAATGAGAGCAAAAGGAAGTGCCATACGCCAGTGACAACTGCCACATGTCCCAAAATAAATACGCATATCAAGCAGATCGTCTCTGGCAACACTCACTGTCGCCGCAACCTCTTGAACTGGAAATGGAATTAAACCACACCACGAATGGTCGCTCGGAGGCTCAGACAGCCAATCTTAAGAAAAACGGAGGGTTTCGTACTCCATCTTTAGTACCACCGTCACTAATCGAGTTGAACCACGAATAACGCCATGTGTGCCTGCGGCACTGTTACTACGTTTATGGTACACCAGCTAAGGTTAGCCAAGCGGTTCTACGACAAAAAAAGAATATTAAAATGTTTTAAAAGCACGGTCCAAGATACCTTTATAAGAGCTACGGTATTGGGCAGAACACCGTAGGTCTTATAATTGCGTGCTGCATTGTATTTTGATCATTGTTTTCGTTGAACAGCTTGGCTAACTTCAGCTGGGCCGCTCGGTATAGTAGGCGCTGTCTGACGCCAATAATCAGCCGCAAGCGAAATCGCAGCGGCTACGCCGACATTGCTCATATGAAGAAACCCCGGCCATAATTCTGGGCCTTGCAGAATCGCAGCTCAATTCAAGCGTAGTACAGTTCGAGGCTCCAGCTCACGAGGAACGTTTCTCAGCGCTCTTGCAACAGCCTCCGCGAGTAGTAAGTGGTTAAAGGAAATTGCAGCTAATTGCACTAACTTTATGGCTGGCGCGGCTTGACGCGTGAATGGCAGCGAGCAGAGGAGGAGAGGTTATGGAATTAACAGTACAAGAATAGCTGAAAGCATAGAGAAGGTGAGAAAACGTTGTTCACATTGTGTGCGTAAGCCCACGTTGTCGACGTTTTAACAACGTTTTCAAATTATTACTTCTGTCAACGCGTAAGGTTTCTACAGTTGATTATAAACTTAGAGTATCCCGTATGTGTGTGGAAAGTGGCAGGCATAACTTGGTCTTTCTTTACGCTAATTCAAAAATTTGACACTACTCGAAGGAGCATGTTAAGGGATCTACCGGCCTTTGCGAACATCTCTAACTGGAACGCCCTGTGTGTGTGTGTGTGCGCGCGCGCGCGGGTGCGTGTGTGCGCGCGCGTGTGCGCGTGTTTTATTTTAAACCTTTTCCTCTCTGTCCTCTTTCTAACCCCTACATCCCAATCCCAGTGTAGGGTAGTAAACAGGAGACATATCTGGTTAACTTCCTTGCCTTTCCTTTTCATCTCTCTCTCTCTCTCTCTCGAAGGATCCGACGGCAATAGGGAGAACCTTAAGACGCCCCCCAATACACGCACATATTTCAAATATCTTCAGAATGTTCCCCACATAAAGCTCCCTTTATTGCGGCAATGTTTCATCGATAAGTTTGGCGGTGGTCTAAGTGTTTGTTGTTACGAAGCCTTCATTTTTAAAGTCCGACAGGTGTGAAACGACGCGCTATTCAAATCTCAAAGTGCAATTAGTAGAAATTCGTTAATTTACCACAGAGCACCTAGTTAGCCCAGAGACGTCAGCCTAATCAATTCACTACATTCCCTCAATTTATTGTGCGCTTGCTTCAAGGGATATATTAAAATTTCGTCGACATTCAAGGCGGACATTCTGTGCCACATGCCGCAAAAAAAGCGTCGCCCTGAAAAAATATTTGAAGGCAAGCAGTTTGCTGCCTCCAAACTGCGGAGGCATTAAACTTTTTTTTTCGAAAACGGAACAGAGGAAAGTTCGCGTGTTTGGAGCAAGATCGGTGTGCGCATTGTGTAATACGAAGTTTTTATATATTCTATACAATTTTATAATCGTTTGTATCGCTGTGAAGTCCGCGTACGCGCATAAAGCACCTTTAAATGGCCCCTCAACAAGGCAAAGTAGGGAAGTTGGGTTATACACTACAAGTTGTAAAGCGCCGTCCAGGGCGCACTCTACCACAGGAATATTGAAAAAACGGTTCAGTAGCAGCGGAGATAGAAGTAAATGAAACGTTGGGAGGCCATGGTGCGAGGAGCTACCATGCCCGCAGCAGAGGCTCTCCAACGCCACCCATCACAAAGTCTGTAGCATCAGCTTTAGGACGCCATGCTAAGAGGGCCGAAACTTCCATTGCCAAGCCGGGCGTGACGAAAGCGGCGACGGCAAAATCACCGTGGCTTACTCGGCAGCATTCCCATTAGATTCTATAGCAGATAATAATATTTGGGGTTTTACGTGCCAAAACCACTTTCTGATTATGAGGCACGCCGTAGTGGAGGACTCCGAAAATTTTGACCACCTGGGGTTCTTTAACGTGCACCTAAATCTAAGCACACGGGTGTTTTCGCATTTCGCCCCCATCGAAATGCGGCCGCCGTGGCCGGGATTCGATCCCGCGACCTCGCGCTCAGCAGCCGAACACCATAGCCACTGAGCAACCACGGCGGGTAGATTCTATAGCAGTTGGCCCTGTTAGCATGATGTCATAAAGCAAAGTGTACAGGCCTTGTGCTATCTAGGTGGCTTTGGGCTCTCCCGTTGCCTCGACCAGCACCCGCAAGCGACGTTAGTCTCCTGCCTTCGCCCATTTCGAGGACCCATCCTGCAGTCGTGAGCTCGGCCTCCTTTTTTTTTTATCTCGTCTTGCTGTGCGGGGCACTTGAACAGTTATTTCACATACTGCACTGCACAGGAATCCCCGAGTGTTCGCAATGGTGCTGGCTATTTGCGTGGCTGCAGGAGCCCCGCGTGTGACGCGATGGGCGACGCGTGTGACCTCACCCATCTCGTTGTCGAGCCGAGTGACTGCTTCAAGAAGGGTACGCGGGCCTTCGTTTGAATTTCCCGCTGTTCTCGCGGCGCACATCGGTGTAACACTTTGCAAACATGACCATCACCACGGGACCTACGCCCCACGCTTGTCTAGTTGCAATGACCAAACCTCGCAAGGTATCCTTAAATTCTAAGCAACCTAAACGCAAATATTGTCGCCATCGTGGCTTTACTGCTTCGCCACTGCGCAAGACTCCCTGTTTTGCAAGGAAACTAGTTGTACGAATTGCCGATACACAGATTCATAGGCGCAAGAAAGCTGATTTGCGGTATTTACGAACGAGTATCCGGCTCTCTAGGGGATGCAGCGCAGAGCACTAAAATAATTCACAAAGACCTCACAGGTGGCCTCCTGTTGTGTGTTAGTCTTTGTGCCCTCTGTTCTGCGCTGCATCCCAAGTCATGTCCCACCAACTAGCCCAATCACTGAAGCCAAGCGAGTATCGGGCTAACAACCCTAGCAGATTCTGAATAGCATTGCACCATAGCGAAACTTTCTGGCCGAATTCACTCTTCAGAGGCTATCCAATGCTTGGGCAAGAAACAATCTTAGAGCAGTGGTTCTTGCCCTTGCCACACTTGCCTACACAGCAACAGCTCAGCATCCGCAATAAAACAGTGGCGATCGAGGCACACATCCTTGAGCACAGACCCACCCACCTGGCTGAATGGCAGGCGTAGAGATTGTGGACTCCGAGAAGCCCGCGTCGTCCAGTGCATTTAACAGCGGCGCCTTCTCGCCGTTCTCCTCGGTGATGGGCGCATACTCGAGCGTGTTGGTCCGGCTGAGACGCACCGAGCCCTGACGCATGCGCTCAGACAGGTCGGTGGACAGCGTCTGCCACACGATATACGTGGGAAAGTCGGTGGAGCTGTGGAAGCTGTCCTGGATGAAGTTGCCGCCGGGGCCATGCCGGTAGTAGGCGCCCGGAGGGACAGAAGGCACCCCGGTGGTCGCCGTCGAGGCGAACGCCTCGCTGAAGCTGACCATACTTCTGCGGCGCGAGGCCATGGGGGCACCTGGTAGAACGAAAACGACCACTTTCTCAACGGCCGGACACTCGACCAGGGGCGGACCTGCGAACTCGGCGGAACGACGCGAGTAGCTTTTCGTCTGCTTCACTCGACGGACTGCACCCCCGTTCCCTGCCTCCTGAGCTTTGTCGCGAAAAAGCCGAATCGTTCGCGCGGTGATCGTACGGCGCTTGCGCAGTAGACTGCGGCGTAAGTCAAGGGCATCTGGTAAACCCGGCCGCCGCCGCTCTGGATGAATCCAGCGTCACCGCCGGTGTGATTCCGCATCCCTCCTCGCCCTCGTCTGTTTGCCGCCAACTAGCTTTCGGCGCCCGCAGCGGCTATCGGCGCTGTCTAGATTAGTCAAGCCGAGGACCGATAAAATCGACCACACGGCAGATCGTGTTCCATCGCGGCCCGCGCGCAGTTTTGTCTGCGCTGTACCCGGTTGCCGTTGGCTGGTCATTGTGAAATGCAGCGCGGGCATTGAGAGTTTATTGGCGTAATTGTTGCATCCTATTCTAGCAAGGCGCGGTCTCGGTTCCGTCGCGCCGTGATAGTACCCTCGCATGCTCCCGTCAGTGCTCTCGCGGCCCTTACCGTACAGAATCAAGCCTTGCTTATCGACAGGTATACGTGCTCGACAATGCCGCAGCATACAACGGTTGCCTAATGTTTACGTCACTTCTGACACGCACTAAGACATCGGAGGAACCTGCACTCGACAGAACAGCGTTCAATAAAGCCTGCCAGCTCACGACAGTGTCATGGGACTTTCTATCTCCGGGGGGGGGGGGGGGGTGCAGTGGAGAATCTACTGCACGGATTCGCTCTAGTAAATGAATGATTGGCCTCGCTGTTTTTTTTTTTTTTGCACGTGCCCTTTGTTTTATAGGGCGAGGCACATTTGTACACGTCCGTCGAGAAAGACTTCACTGTGTTTACAGTACATTGAACTAGGAGCACACTGTAGTTCACAGCGAGACGTACACTTTTTGCTTGCAATGCGCCGCCTAGACAGTGCAGGTACTGAGAATCACTGCAACACAAGCAGCCTAGTTTGCGCTATGATATAGATGACATGTTCTGTAATCATGTTCCGGCGTTTTCTATCAGCACCGCAAAATACCGCATGCAATAAGAAACCAGAACATCATACGAAGGACAATTCCAGAATGCAAACTAGGAAAAAAAAATGTTATCCATACGTAACACGACTAAAAACAGTGGGCCTTGGGTCATAAGCAAGCCCAAAAGCATTTAAGCGCCTAGAAAGTTGGTACTGAAATATAATGCGGAAGGCCAATTTGGCGGGCCAAAATCCAGGACAGAACATCTTGTATTATATGCACGAAACTTTTACGATACGCTCAAAAAGTCGAAGGCAAGATCTAGTTACCGTAATGAAAGTCGCAAGACTTCACGACTAGATTGGGGACGAGCTTACCAACACACTGCTGCAAAGCATTGTCATCACGTTACTTCTTACGACAGGACGAAAGAGGGCTCCGAAAAAAAGGCGACCGAATTCGCGGTGCTGTACTACAGCCTTATCGCAGATGACGTAGCTGCTCTCAGTACCACAATTCCTTTCTGGAGCAGCATAACCGCTTTTGGGAGCCAAATCCGATTTAACAAAATAACAAGACTGTGTTCTTGTCTCGTGGTAGAAGAGAAATCATCGCAACATTGTTAACAGTAACTGCTTACCTTGGCCGCAGGATTGTGCAGCGAACCACCTCACAGTTACAGGCAACGATATACCGGGTGACCATGTTCAAGTTTTCCAAAATTAAAAAAAAAATGCCGGTGGCAGATAGCTTAGTTGTAGTCCTTCAGCTTCATTGTTCAATGAGGCGGACATTACATGCACGCGAAATCGAAACACGTAATCAATGAGTTGATAAGCATTACTTATTTAACTTTTTAATTAATTACTTGACAGCACATAATGCAACTTAAGAATTGTAGCCGGTGAGATTGGAAGGCGTATGCACTTGGCATTAATTTTCAGCATGGCACCAGTTAAATTTCCAGATATTCATTATCAAAATGTGTGATGAAACACACGGACGTTCCAGTTACTTTCGTGATTCAATGTGTAAAAAAGCGTCATTAAAAATTAAGTAGAAAGGCGCATTTTTGCCGCTAGTTTATTGGCGCATATCTCGAAACCCATGCTATCCTCAAAATTCGTTCTAAGCGAATATGTCTTGCAGGGTCGCCGGCTACAATTCGTAAATTGCATTATGTCCCGTAAAGTAATCACTTAAGAGGTTAAATAATTCAATTTGTTTCGATTTATCGTACAACTAATGTCCGCCTCGTTGATTAATCCAGCTCAAGGACTATCGAGGTAAGCTATTTGCCACAGGTAATGTTAAAACATTCTGTAAAACCTAAAAACGATCCCACCATATAAGACATGAAGTATTATAGATATTACGACTCTCGGACGTGTCTTACGCTGGCGTTAGGATGTTTCTTGCTGCTGTCGCACTAAATGAGTTTAAAGCAGTAGGAGTCACTGAAAACTAACTTTTTTTTGTTGTTACAACGGCGATCGCATCCTGGGAAAGCAAGTGAGTTGGGGAGTGGGGGGAGTGGCCAGATAGGCAGAGAGATGAGTGTACTTCAACGCCTCAAGGTGCAACCTCCGTCCTGGTCTCTTGTCACTATCAAACTCCGGCCATGTACACCCGTTGAGGTGAGAGCCTTTCTTTCCTGTACGCGCGTCATAACGTGCGCTTGCATTGACAATCATCGTCGATGGTTTCGGCAATTTTTTTTTTGTTTAATGGTCACCGTGTGCTGCGCCCTAGCCTCGCAACGTTTCTTCAAAACAGTTAACGTCAGCGCTTATCTCAAATATGAAGAACAGCGCGTGCACTTGGCGTAACACCGTAACAGCGTGTTCCTTTCAAATCTCTCGCTTTTGCACCAAGGTCGAAGAGAGATTGAGATTGATGAAGAATTTTGCTCAAGACTTGCCAGCTTGCAGCTCCAACGCGCACTTACACGATGTGTCACTCCTATGCCTAGGCACTCCCGCATGGATGCAATGATTTCGGTCGAGGAGCTTGAAGCGGCACTGGCGACTTGCAGGCGCTCTTCCTCATCTGAGCCGGGCGGCGTTACCTATACGCGGCGCTCGGCAGCCTCGGGCAGAAACCACGGCTCGTGCTGCAAAACCATTACTACGAGTCGTCGCGCAGCGGTTTTGTTCCACGTGAATGGAAATGCAGCCGCTTGGTTTCGCTTCTCAAACCTGGTAAATCACCGTTAGATTTGTCATCGTAACGCCCCATCGCTCTGGCCAGTTGCATCGGAAGAATAATGGAAAGAATGATTTGGACGCGCCTGGAACGGTACCTGGAAAATTACAACGTGTACCAAGGTGTTATGGCTGTCTTCCGGCGTAGGCGCTCATCCATAGATAATGTCGTCGATTTTATCAGGTTTGTTAACATCAAAAGCGTCTGCAACGACTCACTGCGGCAATCTTTCTTCACATAAAAGGCGCCTACGATAATGTAGCGCATTATGCCATTATAGAGGCTATGATTGAAGCTGGAATCGGTGGCGGGAATTTTCAGTAGCTATGCAGTTCTTAGTTTGACAGGAATTTCTTAGTGATGACCGAAGATGGCGCCACGATTCAACACCAAACATAACGCGGAGTATCGCAAGGCGCGGTGTTGAGCCCGACGCTATTCAACCTATAGTGCTCGTTGGCCTAGTCAGGTGCTTGCCCAACACAGTTCAAGTATCAATCTATACTGACGACACCTGCTTCTGGGCGTCTGCTGTAACACGACTGCAGGTACGAGCAAGGCTACAAAAGGCAGCTACGTTAACATCACTGTACTTGCGAAAACAGAACTTAGAGCTGTCTTCAGAGAAATGGTGCCTTGTTACATTCACTCGGAAGGCAATGAGGCCTTACTCTGTAAGTGTCAATGGGAAATCAATTGCAAACGCACGGAAACACCGCTTTTAAGGGGTAATTATCGACCGCGACCTATCATGGAGCCCTCACGTTTCATACCTAAACAAGATGTTAGTGAAAATAATACACCTCAAATTTCTCGGCGGAAAGTCATGGGGCACATCGGTGCGGTCAATGCTGCAGCTTTATAACGCCTTGTTCCTCGGTTTCGCAAGGTACCGCGTCCCTGTGCTAGGCAACACCTGCAAAACAAACCTGCCTGTACTCCAGGGACTACAAACGCAAGCCCTAAGGACGCGTTTCGGTCTTCCGAAGTGTGCGTCTACAGCGGCAACGATTGTCCATAACGCGAGATCACCAAATATCAACGTACTCAGCCACCGACACGCTCAGGGCGCATATTCGGCATGTTGCCCGTCTGCCTTCTCACCATCTTGCCGCTTTACCCGCAGAAAGGCCACACACAACTTTCAGTCGTATAGTTGTTGCCAATCGTACCTCGTTGCCATCGAACTACATGCCTGCAGCAAGACCATCCTCACCTTTATGGTGCCTGCACAAACCTTAAATGCGCCTCACCATCCCAGGAATCACGAAGAAAGCTAACACGCCGTCGTTTGCCCTGAAGCAGGCCACATTAGGACTTTTAGATGAGATGCACAGTGGCCGCGTACATGTTTACATCGAGGGCTCAGTCACACCTGCAAGTTCAGCTGCCGCTGTGGTGACACCAACAAGATCCGTCAAAATACAGCTAAAAACATGACATGTATCATCAACGACAGCTGCTGAACTGGTAGCCCTGCGTGCGGCTCTTCATTTCATTCAGGAGGAACCACCCCATGCATGGTCAATATTGTGTGATTCCAAGGCAGCCCTACAGAGTGTACTCTCAGCACTGCGCCATGGATCACATGAGGAGCTCGTCGTGTTTTTCCGAGCGTGAAAGAAGCCTACAAATGCACGCAAAATTGCCGCACGACTGGCCGCTCCAGGCAGTTTGCGTGTATTCGCGGGCTTCTTTCACGCTCGGAAAAACGCTTTTATTGGCCAAAATTAGGGACACCGCGTAAAGAATGCTTTCCTGAAGCCAGACTGTTCTCTTGGTAGATTGAAGTCAAGTGTTGCCCTGATTCTACTGGAAATTATCTCGGTGAATATTTTGTACAATACTCATAGCAAGCTAATGGGCCTATAATTGTTCAATTCTTTAACACCTCCCTTCTTATGGACTAGTGCAATGTTGGCATTCTTCCAGCTCTCTGCTACACTTCTACAATGTCTTGAGGCATCGGGTATAAAGGGCCGCAAGCTTTTCAAGCCCAATATCTCCTCCAACAACATAAAGTAAATTAATTAAATTAATGAAATAATTATTTCCACAGAAAACGAACTTGCAATAAGAAGCGACCTTGAGGAAGCTTTGCATAAAAATAAACAAGTTGGTTCGATGCCGGAAGGGTGAAGTGCAGGCAAACCCCTGTATATTGCCTATCCTTCCCGCGCTGGCTGAACAGCAGCAGCGGGAGTAGCACACAGACACCGGGCGCAGTATTTCTGTCTTATCATTGTCAGTGTGAAACTATGCTAACGTATATTCTGCCGCAAGTTCATATATTTCAACCTCGAGCAAATGTTCATTCTTGGCATCCTGGAGCGGCATCCTGTTCACCCGTAACAGAGGTTAGAGATAGGGAGAATAAAAGGACAAACATCAACCGGAGCGGAACGCACGTACAAGGATGTACGAGGATAAGACCCCCGCCGTGTTACGTGTGCGATAGAAGTGGAAAGGTAGAGAGGCTGTCCTTTTTATAGACTTACAATCAGCTTGAAAGCAAAGCTCTCCTCGATCGTTTGAAACAGGTAATGGCTACAGTACGGCTGCAGGATCCTATTAGCATAGCGTATTGTGTCACCCTGTTATATGTTCTTTTTATTTGCAGTATAAGCAAAAAAAGAAACGCGACGCCGCAGAGCAGCCTTAAAAAAAAAACATGTCTATAGAAAACTTCACTCCATAGATCCGAAAGCTTATTGCTCTCTTGCATCTGCCACGTGTGCGAAGTTCGCATTTACCCCTGAGAGCAGTAAGCTCGCATATCGCGCAGTAAGCTCGCAGCAAACAAGGGAATAAATTCAAGTGCTAAGCAATCAAGCTGGACAGTCGCTGATATACAGACCGATTCAAGGCGAAATTGAAGTACAAGCCTTCCCATAGGCCACGTTACAAAAAAAATTCTTGTCCTTGATCTGGATTACTCGAAGAGACGTACATTACTAGCAGGAGAAATCGGAACACATGTTTAAGGAACTGCGAGAAAATCACTAATTAACTTCTTCATTAATTAATTTACGGCACATATTGCAATTTACGAATTGTAGCCGGTGAGCTTGCGGACGTATCCACTTAAAATGAATCTTCAACACGATAGGTTAAGAGGTATTTCCCAAAGTGTGCAACGAAATACATGGACGTTCCAGTTGCTTTTGTGCTTCAGTGCATAATAGAACGTTTTGTTAAAAAAGTAAGTGGAACAACAGTTAACTTTCACGGCAAATTTCATGGCGCATATCTCTAAACATGACGTCACTCTGGAAATTCCTTCCAAGTGGATACGCCTTGCAAGATCACCAGCTACAATTGTTAAATTCCAGCAAATGCCGTAAGGTAAATAATTCAAAATGAGTTGGAGCGCATTCGGCAGACATTGTCAGATCCTGACTGGAAGCTTACCATTATCATTGAAAAGGAAGGTGTATAATCAGTGCATTTTACCGGTGTTGACATATGGAGCAGAGACTTGAAGACTGACAAAGAAGCTCGAAAACAAGTTAAGGAGCGCGCAAAGAGCGATGGAATGACGAATGTCAGGCATAACGTTAAGAGAAAGGAAGTGAGCGGTGAGGATCAGAGAGCAGACGACAACAGCCGATATTCTAATTGTCTCTAAGAGAGAGATATGGAGCTCGGCACGTCACGTAATGTGCAGATTAGATAACCGGTGGACCATTAGGGTTGAAATTGAAACTGATTTATTCATTATAGCTTGCAGGTTATAAAAATGAATGCCAAGAGATGGGAGCGCAGTCGAGGACGGCAGAAGACTAGGTGGGGTGATGAAATAAATACGCAGGCGCTAGGTTGGAATCGGTGGGCGCAGGACAGAGGTAATTGGAGATCGCAGGGAGAGGTCTTAGTCCTGCAGTGGACATAAAATAGGCTGCTGCTGCTGATGAATTAATTCAATATTTATCTGTGGATTTTTGCTAATTAGTTGAATATGTGTTCCGATTCCTCGTGCAAGTAATGTCCGCCCCTCTGAATAATCTAGCTCAAGCAATATAGTTGTTATCAGCAACAGGCTATTTTTTTTTTAATTCCATGAAACTTGAACATGATCACCCTGTATACCGTTACTGCTATAGCATCCCGACCACCAGTCAGCTTATCGCGCATGCTAGCTAAGCCGCGCCAGACGGATTGCGTCGCGGCTTAGCACCCGCAAAGCTTGCACGTGGTCGGAGCGGCAACGCGATTACAACAATGGCTGGACGCTGAAGCTTTCTGCAGTCGGCGTTATGTGTTACCGCTCTGCTGCTATCGCTACTGGCCCCGTTTCAGGTGTGATATACGCATGCGCGTCTTCTAGGTACACCCATACCGCCCATACCGTGCCGTCGTTAGATTTACCGAAAGCGCGACCGGTCGCATCGGAGGGCTCCGCCCCGAACACGAAAATGAGAAACATTGTTCGCGAGAAGTTTTATCGAACTGGGCCGAGTCGTCTCGACCTTCTGTTTGCGCTGTTCTGTGCAGCATGGGCTAAGCGCGCCGCGTGTCGCGCGGGCTTCTCTGACAAAGAGCTTTTGGCGAAGCACGTGTGTGCAGCAACAAAAGTGCTGCACGAACAAGGAAAGGAAATTAGTCACCAGCTGCGTTGTCGAACCTGTGTAAGCGGACGTCACTGGGACACGAAAGGCGAGGACGCGACCAACGGTGCACGACAGCTGTTGGCGGTGATAGTGAATGGCCTAATCTTCGGCAAAAAAAAAAAAAAAGAATATTTCTGTGCGTGCTTGTGGGGTTGTGTACTGTTGAAACAACGTTTGCGTGGCAGTATCGACAATCGTGACGCCGTAGCAAAGTATCACTCTAAATTTTTTTACACCCTTCAGGGTGTTTGCTTGTCCCATGGGTAACACAACTACCGTCAGGGTTTTTTTTTATTATTACTATTATTATAGAACGCGACAACGGGAGCTCTAACTAAACGTGCGATAAGAAGAAGCGTGATTGAAAAATGTAATAATTCTGACAGCCTAATAATAATAATAATATTTGGGGTTTTACGTGCCAAAACCACTTTCTGATTATGAGGCACGCCGTAGTGGAGGACTCCGGAAATTTTGACCACCTGGGGTTCTTTAACGTGCACCTAAATCTAAGCACACGGGTGTTTTCGCATTTCGCCCCCATCGAAATGCGGCCGCCGTGGCCGGGATTCGATCCCGCGACCTCGTGCTCAGCAGCCCAACACCATAGCCACTGAGCAACCACGGCGGGTTTCTGACAGCCTCGGGTGCACAGAAATATCCAACAATAGAATGTAACAACGACAGCTTTGAAAATCTATTTGGTGCGGTTTTGGTGTCATCTGTCACAGCTGTCATCATTTTCACTTGCCAGAATATGTTGGCAAACATGCAAGATACCCCTTAAGCGTGAGGGTGTTAGTCATGGGACAACTGAACACTCTTTACACACCCATAAATCGGTTACACCCAGATCGGTTAAGATGCCTTCCCTTACACGTCAAAGGCTCGGTCGTTCGATTGTCGCCGGAAACGGTGTCGTCAACAGTTTTACTTTTCTTTTTTCTTTCTAATCTTATCGCTTGACGTGCATGAGCCTTCATTGTTAGTAAAAGTTATTGCGCCGAAGGAACCAACAGCCCTTGAACCTGAGGGTGGAAGTAACCATCAACAACATTTCAAGCTCGAAGTAATGTACGATGTCACGCTCAGTTGTTTGGTAACTTAAACAGAAATGCGGGAAAGATGGGGAAAAAAGTTAGAATGGGGGGAGGGGGCGATTCAACCTCCAGTTGAAGTCGACGAAGGACAAAGACTTGCTGGGCTAGTTGGGTGTGAGAATGGGGTGCATTAACCATGTACATAATTGATTGACAGACCCGCAGCATTTGAAACGACAGTGTAAGTCTTCTATCAGAGGCGGGCGCAGAGTCTCAACTACAGCGTCTCAAAACGCTAGCTGTCACAAAGGAAGAATGTGAGAGCGTTCCCCCTTACCACCGGTACCACAGGGCGCACCGGTACCCGATCTATCTTCCCGATTGGCGTACATTTTAAGACCGCACAATCTCCGATATCGGCCCACGATAGAGGCTAGAGGAGCGCAACGTTAAATGGTTCCCTCGCCGGTTCGTAATCATAGTGCAGTGAAGAATTTAAAGAAAAATAATAATATGTTTCAGAATCTGCCGTTGCTACAAATCATATTGGCGAACCAGAAGAGGCAGCAACGCGTTCTTGTCTCTTTCGACCTGTGCGCTTCTAAAGATGTAGTGCTAGCGCGTGGCCTACTTCCAACATGTATGCGGCTGGCGAGCATTAGCAAGGCACCGCTGTACGCGGAATAAACCAAACACACTGCGCTTTGGACTCAACAAGTGACCTACTATAGTGTGCATGTGTGTGTGTGAAAACTTTTATTGAAATGAGGCCCGGAGGTTCTACATATTAAGCCAAGGCGAGCCGCTCCCACGTTGGCACCGTCAGTCTAAGCCTTTCAGCGACTTCATTGGCCCTCTGGACGGCCCTTGGTTTTGAAAGAACGGGCTTTGAATCCTCTTTTTCCACGGTGTCCATTCTTCAATGAGGCTGGGGAGAGTCGCGGAACACCCCACCAGCATATGCCTGATTCCAATGATGCCATTACAATCGTTGCAGTCCATCCTAATCTCCCTCTCTGGATATATTTTATTAATGCGGTACGGCGTATGTACCTGTTTGCAATAAGCGCATTGAGACTGCCTGAGCCCTGTTCAGTTTTTGATGTGACAACGGGAATTGCCTACGTCCCAAATAGTAATGTTTGGTAATGTCATTGTAAGTTATTAAATGATCTCTATATTCCCTGGCTTGATGGTGAACGGCTCGGTTGTGACGGTCACGGTTAGCAAATACTCGTGCCAAGACACTAGCAACCTCACTGAAGCTTAACCGAGCCTCGTCCACTTTCCCCATATGCGCAGGAAACCATCGAATTTCAGTTCTCATAATCCCAGTGTTTTCAAAAAGTTTAGCTACAACGCCAGCTACGTAGCCTTTATGAAAACACTTTATAGTGAGAAAAAGAAAAAAAAAGCAGGAAATTAAGCGGGAAGAGGCGCACGTCGTATTGGAAGAATGGAGTTCCGTCTCATCCCGGTATGACCGGGAAGTACCGGGCTCGCAGCGTTAAAGAAAAGACATGCGGACAAGACAGATTACGTTTATCGTTGGGTGGCAAGATACGACTCAAAGGGAGTAAACTTTTCTTAGAGTGTAGCGTTTTTACCTTTCGCCTCCATCGGAATGCGACCGCCGTGGCCGGGAGCCAACACGCGTGTCCTGGGACTCAGCAGGGGACGTATTCTTGGACCATCACTTTCGGCGATACTATCGCCTTCACGTGACGTAGTGCTCAACCAACCAATCCGCACATCCGTTTTCTCTCAGCCAACCAATCAGCGCGCGCCTGATGGCCGAGCCGATAGTAGACAGTTTTAGTTCAGTGTACGCTATGCCATTTAATTTGGCACTTGCTTTTGAAAAACTCTCTTCGTTCGTAGCAAATGACTCTGTAAACGGCTTTCGCTTAAGTTCAGGCCGCTTCGACGACATATTATTATGGATAACCTTGCGGAGATTTTGATATCGCTTGTCGTTTCGAACAGTCGAAGCCTAACGAGAGGAAGGAAGGATGGATGGATGTAATGAGCGTCCCCTCTGGAACGGGGGGGGGGGAGGTGCGCCACCAAGCTCTTGTTATTTTATTGCCTAATGTCCTACAATATTACCAACAACGTGTTCCAACATGTCCTTCAACATGTTCCAAACAGGAACATTCGAGATATCACCACGTGCCACCTTTTGTTTGAAATGTGCGACGTGATATTATGCACATCGCTTTCTTGTCATGGATTTGTACATTTGTGTAAAAATTGGCGTTTGTTTGTGCATTCTGATATTCCTTTTTGTCTGCGCTCATATGCTTGTACTGTGTGCCTTTTCTTCTAAAAGTCCCGTATTTGTATCGGGGAGGCGAGAGCCCGTCAAGCTGGAAACCTAGCTTTTTCTCTCTGCCTCCTACATCCTTGGGATGGAAAATGAAGGCATTATTATTATTATTATTATTATTATTATTATTATTATTATTATTATTATTATTATTATTATTATTATTATTATTATTATTATTATTATTATTATTATTTATCAGCGCCATCTATCGATAAAGTTGGGAGGTAGCCGCGACGACTGCATATGGCCTCTGAGTTCGTAAGATCTCGCTGGGCAACTAAAGCTGTAATAAACGTGCGCTGCTTAGCGTGCGCTGTAGTTGTGTTCGCTATACTATAATTGTCTACTATCGCCGACAGCCATAGTCCCAGACTCCCACAATACGTCGCCAGCGCAACGCCACTATAGGCAACCGTGGAAGGTGTTAATCGTGATCCTTACGTGCGGAACCTCGAGTGTAACGGTACTGAAAGTTGGGAGAGTTCGTAGCTATTCATTATGATACGCAGCGTGCACACAACAAACGAGCTTGTTTGTTACATTTGCCTTATGTCCTCGTTTGTTGTGTGCGCGTTCAAGTGTAAAGGTTTTATGTTCCGAGCAGTATATACGATCAGCAGGGACACAGTTATGCGAACAAAGCATATGTTTCACCGAGTTTGTTATTTGCCTTCCAAATTATAGCCCGTTTAAAACGGCACATGAACGAATTAGACATACATAGAAGAGTTCTTTGTGCGAGTTTATTTAAATCCGCATGCAAGGACACAACTTCAAGCTCTTTACTGCGAACGTTATGCCTTTATCGACAGCGTACACCCGTGAGCAAAAGTATACGGACCACGAAAGCGCGCGTCAAACTGCTGTCGAGACTAGCTCTTGAGCGACGGTGCGCATGCGCGTCGCATCATATCTGCCGGCATGTCATGTTACTTAACGAGGTGCGCTGCTCGTCGACCAAACGTACCGAGGGCGGCGCCGCCTGTGCCGCTTCCTCTGCTTCGTCACATGTGCGCCGCAGTTTTGCCGAGTGACTGTGGCGAATCTGGCTCGCGCGTCCTGGTCTCATCGATTATCGATCGTCTGGACTACTGCCTTGCTCATTAATGGCGTCTCATCGACATCATGCTACCTTCGTAAGCAAGGCCTGGAAGAGTGGTGGGAAAAGTGCGCAGTGCTGGCGTTTACACGGAAGCCAATATGTGCATACGGCATATCAATCAACGGACAAGTGATATCGTCCAGCAGAAGTCAGTTTCTTGGGAGTTGTGATTGACAGAGAGCTGTCCTGGACTCCTCACGTGAACCATGTGAAAAAGCGACTGATTGCTATTTTTCATCTGTACAGGTTCCTTGCAGGAAAGGACTGGGGGGCGCCCACACAATTCATGTTACAGCTGTACAGGGTGCTTGTTGGGTTCCCCCGGTACAGCCTACCTGTTATATCTAACACCTGCAAAACTGATTTGCCTACAATTAAGAGCATTCAGGTCCAAACACTGAGGATATGCCTTGGATTACCACGCAGTACGTCTACGGCTGAAACTATTGACATTGCTCATGATTATTTAATCACGACGCCCATCCCAGTCGAGACAATACGTGCACATGTCAGGCACATTGCCATGGAGCCCTTGCCACCACCTCGCCGCACTCACCGGAGAAAGACCCCGCACGTCATTTAGCACAACTGCCAGTGCATATCGTGCCTCGCTTACATCGGGGTACACACTTGCGGCAAGGTCAGTGTCTCCTCCATGGTGTTTGTGCCGTCCAGAAGTACACATCGGAATTCCAGGACTTCAGAAAAAGTCAGGTCTACCACCATCTGCACTAAAACAATTGAGCTTACTCATGTTGTACGAGAGATACAGGAGCCACGCACGAACGGATCGACTGCATCTATCAGCTCTGGCGGTGCCGTGTTTATACCGACGAGAACACTGAAATTCAAAACGTCACATGTCACGATGTCTACGACTGCAGAACTCACGGCTCTGCGCAGTGCGTTTCAGCTTATTGACGCAGAGCGTCCTGGCACATGGGCCATGCTTTCGGACTCGAGACCGGCTTTAGAAAACATGCAGCCAGTTCTCAGACGTGGCGCTCACGAACAGCTAACGTACTAAATTCTCAAACTTCATCATGACGTCAAATAGAAAGGCCACGAAATTCTTTTCCAGTGGCTACCTCGCCATTGCGGGGTCAGTGAAAATGATCTAGCAGACAAAGCTGCCTGAGAGTCACATCAAGGAAACCAGCGTGCCCCATTCCTCTTTCCCAAACAGACGCTGCAAGGCAGCTTCGTCACCTGGCACGCAAGCTCTCTTTAACAGAGTGGAGCACCCTAAATGTAAGGCGCACCAGGTTTCACGAATTGAACCCTTCGGTCCAGCTCCGGCCTTCGCCCGGGCTTCACCGACGTGAGGCATGGCTTATATACCGGCCTTGGTTGAGAGTGGCTTTCACAAAGGCGTACAGTGCTTGATTGGAATTACCGACAGTGCTACGTGCGACGTCTGCGGCGTGGAAGATAACGTTGAACAGTTATTGTTCCATTCACATCGATTTCCGTCGGAAAGACATTGTATATCGCATTGCGACTACTGGAAGATCGGCCGTTGTCCGTGTAAATGCTACTTGAAGATCGTCCCCATCACTCGTCGGCCCACAAAGCTGGGGTGGCTCTTTTGTCTTTCTTGGGGGCGGCTGGCCTGTGTGAAGGCCTTTGACTTGTTCATGCCCTCCGCGTGTCCGCGCGAGCTCACCGAGTCTTTTCTCCCTCTCTCTGTCTCTCTCTCTCTATATATATATATCATCTTTATATTCCCTCTTTCCCATCACCTAGAGTAGGGTAGCCAATCAGACGCATTTCTGGTTAACATCCCTGCCTTCTCTCTCTTTTCTCCTCCTCCCTTTTCGAATTGTTCTTGTCGCGCCAAAGGATTTGACACTCTATTCTATCGAAGTAGCAGCAGCACGTCGGCAGCGAATATCGCCCTAAAAGGCAAGGCATCCTGGCCGAGTCATCAAAAGGCGCGATGGTAGTCTGTAGATGGTAGTCTGTAGGTGGTAGATGGCAGTAGGCCGTGCACTGCGGCCGACCACGTGGCCCACGTCGTCACGGGAAGCAACATGACATGCCGTCAGATGTATGGTGGGATACGCATGCGCCCACGCGCTCCAGAGCCACTCTCGACAGCAGGCACCGGGCCAGAAGTCGGCGCACCGATGCAGTTTGGCACGCGCATCCCGTGGTCCGCATACCATAGTGCATACCTTTCCTCACAGGTCGAGCCTGCAGATCTAACGTAGTCATTGTCTTTTGGCAAGGGTAGCGCAGAAGCGGTGCGGAAAAGGGAGACGTGAACAGGAAGGTCAATCGCAGTGGTGGCGTATACTTGGCGTTGCGCTGCTAAGCCTGCGAGGGCGCGGGATCAAATCCAGGCCGCAGCGGCCGCATTTCAAGGGGGGCGAAATGCAAAAACGTCCGTGTGCCTTGCATTGCAGCGCACGTTAAAAATCACCAGGTGGTCAAAATTAATCTGGAGCTCCCCATCACGGCGTGCCTCATAATCAGACCCTGGTTTTAGTTTGTAAATACTTCATAACTTAATTTAAATTTTAGCTTGTTCACTGTCAAACGGAAAGTTCGAGCAGACGTTGCAGAATTGCCTAAGTCGGTCGCATAAACTGAAACAGCTATACAAGCTGCCGCAGAGTAGCGCACGCCTCGATGTGAGCGCGTTCTTTTGGTGCCATTCTAGATAGATTACGGACCACTATACCGTGTCGCAAACATCTGTCTGCACCTCGATCAAGAGGTTTTCAGCTTCGCGCTTCGAGGCGCTCGAGCGAAGCGCGTCGAAGCGCGACACCGCCCGCCCTCAAATAAATTAAAACGCGCCCAGAAGAGAGAATCGAACTGTAAGAGACGGACAAGCATGCAAAAAGCGCGATGGTGTTTCGCAGAAGAAGCGCCGGCGGCGACTCACCCGGTTGCAGATGCCGGTGTCGTGCGCCGCTGGGAGTGCAGCATGCGCCTCTGTTTCCCGCAGATAGTCGCCGTCTATCTCAGGGCCACTATCGCTAACCCACATCGAAGCGCGTTCATATTCGCTGCACCGTTCGGCTCCGAGCCACGCAATCTGAAGATTGCACGGGGGACTGGAGAGAGCAGGGCAGCGGGCATTGTTTGGCGGCGCTGACGCCCGGCTGCGTCGCCTTTTGTCTCGGGCCAAAGGTTTCCAGGTCAGATGTGTGCGTTCATTACACCACGCACGCTGCGGTGTCCCACCACGGCACATCTGCGCGTAACCGCAAGCCGCCTACGCAGTACCGCATCTTTGCCATGGGTCTTGCGGGCGACTGAGATCCAGCGTAGTCCATGTACATGCTCTCCTTATCGCGCACTTGACAACGCCTTCAGGAAGGAGACCATTGCTGCGTTATTGCTACACGCATTTGTCGACGGGCAGTGGGGAAGCGGTCATGCACTGCTCTCTCTGTCTCGCTCTCTCTTGTGGCCTCCAAGAGATATAAAGGGCACGTGTCGTGCAAGCACGCCTGATTACGCAGCCACTGCGTGTCACAAAAGTTTCATCCGCACCCACGGTATACGGTATACAGACATATACATATATATCTGTAATTCGCTACATGCAGTATCCTTGATGCTGAACAGCACGTGTGGCTAAAGGCAGCAACACTGCGTACGTTAATGCGAGCGAGCAATAATCGTTTTACATAAACGTGAAGGCGAAGTGAGGAGACGGGAAGGACTTCGCTCGTGCACGCCGATATAGGTTCTCTTACTTCATGTGGTCCATTGCTATCGCGCAAAAGTTCGCGATTGGTAAAAGCATGATGTTAATCTGGCCGTATATAATAATCTGGCCCCCACTTGAAACCAAGCGTCACTAATAGTTATTCTTTGGTTCCTCCACAGGAGCGGGCAGTTCGCGATGAAGCATATACGGCATGTTAACGAGCATTTAGAGTCTATGCGCCTTATTCACACCTACTACTATTGCTCGGTATGGATAATCATGTGCTCTTTCTGCCTTAAGAAGTGCCGTTCTGCCGGTGAAGGAGTTGCAACGCACTTTAATATCGCAGTGACCTAGACGGTTTAAAACTTCGACAGATCATTCAGCGCCAGCGGTTATGGGCAGAACAATGGTCCTCTAAGAAGGTAAGACGTTATAACTTTTCAAGCTCGTCCGCATACCGACAGGTTGCTGGGTTTTCGTTATTTAGTGCTTGCGTGAATGACCGACAACAAATACAGCGCACAGAATTTCCCGCCTGAAACATACAATGCCTGTACAATGGCGCATCTGATAATTCTTTTTCACGACGGAAAGGCTCGTGCACACCACGTATACGCGTGTCCGTGCATCGACTAGGCCGCAATTCGATTACGGCTTATATACCACACTTATGCGCTGTTTCATGAGGAAATCTTAATCGCATTTTTTTACGCATGTCATATTCAGCCTTTCTTTATGTTCACTGCAGCACGAAGGCCTCTCCCTGCGATCTCTAATTACCCCTGTCTTGCACCAACCGATTCCTACTAGCTCCCGTCAACTTCCTAATTTCATCGTCCCACCTAGTCTTCTGCCGTCCTCGACTACGCTTCCCTTCTCTTGGCACCCATGTTGTAACCCTAATGGTCCAACGGTTATCTAACCTGCGCATTACATGACCCGCTCAGCTCCATTTTTTTCTCTCAATGTCTATTAGTATATCGGCGATACCCGTTTGCTCTCTGATCCAAACTGCTATCTTTCTGTCTCTTAACGTTATGCCTGGCATTCTTCGTTCCACCGCTCTTCGCGCAGTCCTTACCTTTTTCTCTGGCATCTTTGTCAGTCTCCAAGTTTCTGCCCCATATGTCAGCATCGGTAAAATGAACTGATTGTACATCTTCTTTTTCTCCTTTCCTTTGTGAGGAGCTAAAAATGTCTGCCGTATGCGCTCCAACCCATTTTTATTCTTATGTGAATTCCCTTTTCATTTCCAGGGTTCCCTGTGATTAATTGACCTAAGTAAACGTACTCCTTCACAGACTCTAGACGCTGACTGGCGATCTTGAACTCTTGTCTTTGTCTTGTTTGTCTTGTCTTTGTTCTCTTGTCTTTGTCTCTTATCTTTGTCTTCTGCATATTACTCTTCAACCCTACTGTTACACTATCTCTGTTAAGGTTCTCAATCATTTGTTGTAACCCGTCTCCAATGTTGCTGAACAGAACACTGTCATCTGCAAGCCGAAGGTTGCTGAGATATTCGCAGTTGACCCTTACTCCTAAGCCTTCCCAGTTTAATAGCTTGAGTACTTCTTCCAAGCACGCAGTGAATAGCATTGAAGAGATTGTGTGTCCTTGTCTGACCTCTTTCTTTATAGATAACTTCCTACTTTTCGTGTGTAGAATTAAGGTAGCTGTGGAATCTCTGTAGATATTTTCCAAGATATTTACGTAAGCAGCCTGTACTCCTTGATTACATAATGCTTCTATGACTGCTGGTATCTCTACTGAATCAAATGCCTTTTCGTAATCTATGAAAGCCATGCATATTGAGAGGCTGATTGTACTCTGCGCATTTCTCGATTACCTGATTAATGACATGGATGTGGTCCATTGTAGAGTATCCCTTCATGAAGCCAGCCTGTTCCCTTGGTTGTCCTGGGTTGCCTTTAGTCTATTGCAAATCATCTTGGTGAATATTTTATATAATACTGGGAGTAATTAAGCTAATTGGCCAACATTTTTACAATTCTTTAACGTCTCCCTTCTTGTGGATTAGTATAATGTTTGCATTCTTCCAGTTTTCTGGGACCCTTGAAGTCGATAGACACTTCGTATAGTGAGCCGCCAGTTTTCCGAGCATTATGTCTCCTCAATCTTTGATTAAATCGACTGTTATTCTATTTTCTCCTGCCGCTTTTCCCCGTTTCATGTCTTGCAAAGTCCTTCTGACCTCATCGCAAGTTATAGAAGGAGTCCCTGCAACCTGTTCATTACTGCTTCGAATGGAGGTATCGTGGCTCCTCTATGTACTGAGAGGTCAGTATAGAATTCTTCCGCTGCTTTTACTATATACCTTCGAGATTTCTGATGATATTACCCTGCTTATCTTTCAGTGCATACATCTTCATTTGTCCTATGCCAAGTTTCCTTCTCACTAATTTCATGCTCTGTCCATTTTTTTTACGGTTTCCTCAATCTTTCTCGCGTTATAATTTCGAATATCCCTTACTTTGTCCTTGCTGATCAGTTTTGACAGTTCCGCGAATTCTATCTTATTTCTTGAGTTGGACACTTTCGTTCTTTGTCGTTTCTTTATTAGGTCCTTTGTTACTTGGGAGAGCTTGCCTACTGGTTGCCTTGGTGCCTTGCCTCCCACTTCAATTGCTGCCTCTGAAGCCAACCTTGTTACGGTGTCAATCATCACCTCAATGTCATTTTCATCTCTCTGTTCTAAGGCTGCATATTTGTTTGCAAGTAGCAGCCTGAATTGGTCGTATAGCGGGGTTAAAGGAATAACTGCAGTGAGCGCTTTCAAGTACACCATCACATGAGTACAATAGGCAGTAACTTGGATTGCCTCAGCAGCACAGAAACAGGGGTCGGTTAAACATCCCGTGAAACGTGGCTATTAATCCCCACCACTTCGTGCCGATAACCCTTTCGTGATAGCGCTGTTGTCTACGCACGCCTGTTCGTCATCGTTATTCTGGGTCATGGTGAGCAACCTATGCAACGCGGCGTACCACCTGCTGCCATTAGCTTCATTTTCCTGCGTGGAACTACGGCACTGATGTAGCAGCCACGTGTTGCAAAGCGAGCACGGGGAGCGACGACGGTGAACCCGATGTTTCGCAACCACAAATGCCCCGCGTGCCTCACAAGCCAGATGGCGCCGAAGGGACAGTGACACAGGTGTAAGTGAAGTGTGCGACGGCAATGAAGTGGCTTACAGAAATTTCCATTTTGCTTTATGAACCATTGGAACCACAAGGTGTATAGCCACATACTCCAGCTGCGTTCATAGGCGCAGCACTTCCATCTCGTCTGCCCCTCGAGCTTCTAGCGCAATAAGGAAAGTGATTTAATGTAATCATAACTGGAAGAACTTTTCTGTTATTTCTTGAATAGCTATTGGAGTCTGAATAGGAGGAGAAAGCGAATACCACAGATGCATTTGATGTAACAATGCGTGTATTGTAACCGTGCGTGCATCGAGGGGGGATGTCCGCATGTTATGACCACCCCTTAAAATTTGTGCGCGCTACAAAATGTTGCTTAACACGGGGGGCTATACGTGAGCCAATGCACACACCCACTTTTTTGTAAGAATATTTCCTTATTCCCCTTTTTTTCCCGCTTATTTCCAAAATCAACCTTTTTTTAACTGAACTTAACAGAGGCTTGTCACACCGTCTCGAAGGAATAGGTGTACAAAAGATTTCAAATTTGTTGATGATTTTATTATTTTTATTGATCATGCTCATGGGAAAGTTTTCAAGACGAAAACAAGCACGTGTTGAATGTGTTATGCCATAGTCTTAATCCTCTTCACGTGACAGTTGAATGGCTGTTTGATGGAACTATTAGATTTCTGGACTTAAAGTCCTTTGCTCCGACAACCAGCTATGCTGGTGCTATGGCCCACGGGCAAAAAAAGCTTTACTCCCTTTTCACTCTAACCCGTCGAAACTAACCAAGAGAGGCGTTGCGACAATGTGCCTCAGCAACGCATTAAGAAAAATCTTGCGCTCACCTAGTGGAGGATAGCTTTCAGAATCAGACTTCACGCTTGAAGGAAGCTGGCTATCCAGACCGTGTTTTAGTGTCAGTAGCAGAAAAAGCAGCTCAAAAGAATTCGCGGGAGTTCAGGGCAGTCTAACACTGAACACCGCGCAAATGCTGGAACGAGAAGCACAGCCGTAATTCCCTATATTCACCAACTTTCGCACAATCTCAAGAAGGTGGCACTCTGTGATAACATTAGGGTGTTTTTTTACAGTACCCGGTAAGCTTGGAGGGCTCAGTGTGAAGACTAAGCCTTTTATGATAGAAAAAGTTGAGTGCACAAGAAAGCATAAAAAGAAGTTCGTAGATTGCAAGGCATTTTCGATTTATCGTATTCCGCTCTGCTCTGGGTAACAATACATCGGCCAAACCAGCAAGTGCTTAACTGAACGATTGAGGGAGCGCAATCACAAAAACAATAATATTTGGGGTTTTACGTGCCAAAACCACTTTCTGATTATGAGGCACGCCGTAGTGGAGGACTCCGGAAAGTTTGACCACCTGGGGTTCTTTAACGTGCACCTAAATCTAAGCACACGGGTGTTTTCCCATTTCGCCCCCATCGAAATGCGGCCGCCGTGGCCGGGATTCGATCCCGCGACCTCGTGCTCAGCAGCCCAACACCATAGCCACTGAGCAACCACGGCGGGTCCAAAACAAGAAAGCTGCCGACTCATGGGTTTCTCGCCCATCATGTCCTTGCCGACCTTTGTTTGATAAAAACATCATTGTTGATCGGTATAAAGAAGAGATCACCTGATTTATTGTTGAGGCAGAACATATTGGCGCACTTGATTATTTGTGCGTTAGCAGGCCGTCGATTACGTTGTCTCCTGTACGGAGCAAGATTTCCTGCGCCAGCCGTTACAAGTTGTCCTCGTACGTTATCGCGGGACACAAATATGGTTCGATAGTGTGACTTTCATCGCGCACATTTCTGAGTGCTTCCACGTGATCTGTGTCTGCTATGGTGTACGTGGTATATAAGCGGTCTTGGTTTTGAGAATAAACGTTGCTGCTAGCAGCGCCGTGCGTTGTCTTTTTATATGTGCCTTCTTGCGTCCGTGAAGAAAGTGGGTTAACCGAGTGACTCGGTTTTTATTAATCATATCATGAGAAGCCAACATACAAAGACACCTAGGAAAACTTAGGGTAAATTACTTGCACTTAAAGAAATAATTAATTAATGGCAATAAAAGTGGATGAAAGAACAGCTTGTCGCAGGTGGGGAACGATCCCACGTCTTCGCATTATGCGTGCGATGCTCTAACCAATTGAGCTACCCCGGCGCGGTTTCCCCATCCACTTTCTTGGTTGGTTATTTACGTGTTACTTAAGAGGTACAAATTGAAGGTCGTACAGGTCTACGCCCCCACATCCAGTCATGATGACCAGGAAGTCGAAAGCTTCTCTGAAGACGTATAAATATAGAATCGGCGATGGGTACAGTCAAAACAAAATACACTGATGGGCGACTTCAATGCCAGGGTAGGCAAGAAGCAAGCTGGAGAAAAGTCAGTGCATGGGGGAATATGGCATAGGGTCTAGGAATAGCAGGGGAGAGTTATTAGTAGAGTTTGCAGAACAGAATAATATGCGGATAATGAATACCTTCCGCAAGTGCGACAGCCGAAAGTGGACATGGAGGAGCCCGAATGGCGAGACTAGAAATAAAATAGACTTTATACTCTGCGCTAACCCTAACATCATACAAGATATGGACGCGCTCGTCAAGGTGCGTTGTAGTGACCATAGGATGGTAAGAACTCGAATTAGCCTAGATTTGAGGAGGGAACGGAAGAAACTGGTACATAAGAAGCCGATCAATGAGTTAGCGGTAAGATGGAAAATAGAGGAATTCCGGATCAAGTTACAGAACAGATATTCGGCTTTAACTCAGGAAGAGGAAATTAGTGTTGAAGCAATGAACGAAAATTTTATGGGAATCATTAAGGAGTGTGCAATAGAAGTCGATGGTAACTCCGTTAGACAGGATACCAGTAAGCTATCGCAGGAGACGGAAGATCTGATCAAGAAACGCCAGTGTATGAAAGCCTCTAACCCTACAGCTAGAATTGAACTGGCAGAACTTTCCAAGTTAATCAACAAGCGAAAGACCGCTGACATAAGGAACTATAATATGGATAGAATTGAACACGCTCTCAGGAACGGAGGAAGCCTAAAAGCAGTGAAGAAGAAACTAGGAATTGGCAAGAATCAGATGTATACGTTAAGAGACAAAGCCGCGGCAGAATCATTACTAATACGGATGAGATAGTTCAAGTGGCTGAGGATTTCTATAGAGATTTATACAGTACCAGTGGCACCCACGACGATAATGGAAGAGAAAATAGTCTAGAGGAATTTGAAATCCCACAAGTAACGCCAGAAGAAGTAAATAAAGCCTTGGGAGCTATGCAAAGGGGGAAGGCAGCTGGGGAGGATCAGGTAACAGCAGATTTGTTGAAGGATGGTGGGCAGATTTTTCTGAAAAAACTGGCCACCCTGTATACGCAATGCCTCATGACCTCGAGCGTACCGGAATCTTGGAAGAACCCTAACATAATCCTAATCCATAAGAAAGGGGACGCCAAAGACTTGAAAAATTATAGACCGATCAGCTTACCATCTGTTGCCTACAAAATATTTACTAAGGTAATCGCAAATAGAATCAGGAACACCTTACACTTCTGTCCACCAAAGTACCATGCAGGATTCCGTAAAGGCTACTCAACAATAGACCATATTCACACTATCAATCAGGTGATAGAGAAACGTGCAGAATATAACCAACCCTTATATATAGCTTTCATTGATTACGAGAAAGCGTTTGATTCAGTCGTAACCTCAGCAGTCATGGAGGCATTACGGAATCAGGATGTACACGAGCCGTATGTAAAAATACTGAAAGATATCTATAGCGACTCTACAGCCACCGTAGTCCTCCATAAAGAAAGCAACAAAATCCCCAGAAAGAAAGGCGTCAGGCAGGGAGATACGATCTCTCCAATGCTATTCACAGCGTGTTTACAGGAGGTATTCAGAGACCTGGATTGGGAAGAATTTGGGATAAGAGTTAATGGGGAATACCTTAGTAACTTGCGATTCGCTGATATTACCTTGCTTAGTAACTCAGGGGACCAATTGCAATGTATGCTCACTGATCTGAAGAGGCAAAGCAGAAGGGTGGGTCTAAATATGAATCTGCAGAAAACTAAAGAAATGTTTAACAGTCTCGGAAGAGAACAGCAGTTTACGATAGGTAGCGAGGCACAGGAAGTGGTAAGGGAATACATCTACTTAGGGCAGGTAGTGACCGCGGATCCGGATCATGAGACGGAAATAATCAGAAAAATAAGAATGGGCTGGGGGTGCGTTTGGCAGGCATTCTCAGATCAAGAACAGCAGTTTGCCATTATCCCTCAAGAGAAAAGTGTATAATAGCTGTGTCTTACTAGTACTCACCTACGGGGCAGGAATCTGGAGGCTTACGAAAAGGGTTCTACTTAAATTGAGGACGACGCAACGAGCTATGGAAAGAAGAATGATCGGTGTAACGTTAAGGGATAAGAAAAGAGCAGATTGGGGTGAGGGAACAAATGCGAGTTAATGACATCTGAGTTGAAATCAAGAAAAAAAATGGGCATGGGCAGGGCATGTAATGAGGAGGGAAGATAACCGATGATCATTATGGGTTACGGACTGGATTCCAAGGGAAGGGAAGCGTAGCAGGGGGTGGCAGAAAGTTAGGTGGGCGGATGAGATTAAGAAGTTTGCAGGGACAACATGGCCACAATTAGTACATGGCCGGGGTAGTTGGAGAAGTATGAGAGAGGCCTTTGCCTTGCAGTGGGCGTAACCAGGATGATGATGATGTTGATGACGACTAGAACTAACCTTTGGACTGTTAGCCAGCGCCACCACTCACAAACCTTGGCGGCGGATGTGGAACATCCTTTCTGCCGCAGGCGTCACGAGTACGTGATCTTTCTGGGTGACGGCAACTGGTCAATAAACTCGCACATGCTACCTGAAGGCATGTTGCCGAATTCGAGACCCTTGTTATGTAAGAACGAGAAGAAAGGGGCTTAACCGAGGGGCCCGATTTTTTATTAATCATATCATGAGAAGCCAACAAACATCATTCATCATTCATCATTATCCATCAAACATCATTCGTGCTGTATCAAAAGTGTTGCGGGATAGCCAACTTGTCTGATGGGTCCGGTAGCATGGTCGACGCGCACCTGCGTCCCCACAACTGGAATGCGACGCCGAGTGGTTGCGTCCGAAGAACTTGACCGATGCTAGTTAATGGTTCGTAGCTAACAGCTCCTCCTCTACCCGGAAGTTTGAAATGGCCGGTGAACTCAATTTGTTAGCCATGAAGAACGCCGATGAAGCCTGTAGCGCACTGGCGACGAGCTTCGCGTGACGAATTCCTATATCCCGTGCCCTGAGAACGTACGTCAAACAAACGAAATAACATAGCGCTGCACCACGTGTAAGCGCAGACTCTTACTATATCAAACTCAACCCTGTTTCTTTTTTTTTCGAATTTTGATAATGCAGATCCAACCACCTTTCTAAACAGCTTTCTATATCTCCTCGAATGCCGACAAGGCCACAGGGATATATTGTCGTTGCAAAAGAACCGTGAGAAAACTAAACAACTAGTGAAAACAATTGTAAACATACACACGCAATGTTTTGAAGCTGCGGGGATGGCTTCCAGCGTATAATAAAGCCACATGCTTCGTTAGTGAAAGGACGGAAGATAATACCTCGGTTCCCTGAAACAACCGTCTCAAGGCATCCGCGTTCCCATTTAACTTGACCCTTTTCTGACGGACGGTGAAGTTATATTCCTGGAGAATTAGGTTCCGTCTGAGCAAGCATCCCTTCTTAGGGGACACGTGTTTGAGCCAGGTCAGAGTACAGCGGTCGGTTTCGAAAGTGAACTTTGCTCCATACAGATAACAAGATAATTCTGGGCCGCCCTAACTAAGCACGCGCATTCTTTTTCTGAGGCGCTCTATGCCTCCTCTCGGCACGTTCATTTTCGGCTAACATGCAGTACCGGATGCTCCTCGGCGTCTTCGCCCACATGGTCCTCGGCCACTAGCGCCGCACTGCGCGATCAATTCCTTGGAATAATCGGAGATCCGAAGCACTGGTGCTGATAGACCGCAACCCTTTTAAAATCCTGAAATGTGCTTTTTGCCTCATTCCATCGAACCTTTCCGGGCTCTCCCTCTCGGAACGTCTCTGTTAGGGGGCTTGCTGTCTGTCAGAAATTTGGAATATACCGCTGGTAATATCCCACGAACCCCAGAAAGGCCCTGACATCCGTCTTTGTTCGCGGTTGAGGAAATTTGGTGATAGATGCTATCTTTAGTTCGGAGGGCCGCCGCGTTGCTTGTCCTACGACATGCCCTAGGTAGGTCACGAGAACGTGGCGCAGGCGTCACGTTCTCGTGACGCCTGCGGCACGAATACCCAGGAAAGTGGATGGGGAAACGGCGCCGCGGTAGCTCAATTGGTAGAGCATCGCACGCGAAATGCGAAGGTTGTGGTATCGTTCCCCATCTGCAGCAAGTTGTTTTTCATCCACTTTCACTTGCATTAATTTATCGTTTCTTTATTTCATTTATTAAGCACAAGTAATTTCCCCTGTGTTGTCCTTGATGTCAGTGTTTGTTGGCTTCTTATGATATTGCTACGGGATAGTGTTTCAAATGACGAAGAGCCGAGCAGTAAGAAGACGACGACGACGATTAGAAGCTAGCGCGGGCTGTTGCCTCTTGGCCAAGCGCAGCGTATATTCTTGTAAATATACTTGTCCTTTGGCCCAAACAACAGCTGTCAAACATCGCATTAATACCGGCCATGCACCTCCTATTCATCGCCGCCCGTATCGAGTATCACCGGCTGAGCGTCAAGTTATTCACACCGAAGTTCGCAAAATGCTTGCCAAGAACATTATTGAACCGTCATGTAGTCCATGGGCGTCACCTGTTGTGCTGGTAAAAAAGAAGGATGGCTCATGGCGCTTTTGCGTGGATTATCGGCACCTTAACAGGGTTACCAAAAAGGACGTGTGTCCCCTACCTCGGATTGATGACGCCCTTGACTGCCTCCACGGTGCTCGCTACTTCTCCTCTATTGACCTTCGCTCCGTCTATTGGCAGATTGCCGTGGACGATCTCGACCGCGAGAAGACTGCCTTTGTAACACCCGACGGTCTTTATCAATTCAAAGTGATGCCGTTCGGTCTATGTAACGCTCCTGCCACTTTTGAACGCATGATGGACTCCCTTCTTCACGGTTTCAAATGGTCCACGTGCCTGTGCTACTTGGACGACGTTTAGTATTCTCCCCAACGTTCGCTACGCACCTCGAGCGCCTCTCAGCAGTCCTGGACGTTTTTCGGCGAGCCGGTCTGCAACTCAACGCATCGAAGTGCCAATTCGGCCGTCGCCAGATTGCCGTCCTTGGACATCTCGTTGACGCGAACGGAGTGCAACCGGACCCAGGCAAGATTCATGCTGTTACGCACTTCCCTGTTCCAAAGTGTGTCAAGGAAGTGCGCAGCTTCATCGGCCTTTGCTCGTACTTCCGCCGTTTCGTGAAAAATTTCGCGGCCATAGCACGACCACTAACCGAGCTTTTGAAAAAAAGACGCTCCTTTCCAGTGGGGCGATAACGAGGCCTCTGCATTCTCGCTTCTAATCGACCTTCTCACAACGCCTCCCGTTCTGACCCATTTCGATCCTTCTGCGCCTACCGAAGTCCGTACTGATGCCAGCGGTCACGGAATTGGCGCAGTACTGGCACAACGCCAGCGTGGCCACGACCGTGTTATCGCTTACGCCAGCAGGCTCCTCTCGCCCGCGGAGCGCAACTATTCCATCACTGAGCGTGAGTGTCTGGCCCTAGTTTGGGCGGTTGCGAAGTTCCGCCCATACTTATATGGCCGACCCTTTTCCGTTGTCACAGACCATCACGCGCTTTGCTGGTTATACTCATTGAAAGACCCTACAGGAAGACTTGGTCGTTGGCCCTACGCCTCCAAGAATATTTGTTCTCTGTCACCTACAAATCTGGCCGACTACACAAGGACGCTGACTGCCTGTCTCGCTACCCGGTAGACGAGCCTGACGACGCCGACAGTAGTACCGCCGACGGCATTTTCTCTGTGTCTGCCTTCGCTAATACCGCCGATGAGCAGTACCGAGACCTATCGCTGCGAGCACTCATCGAGCGTCTGCGCTCTACACCTACCGACGCATCCGTTCGCCGATATGTCCTCCAGGGCGGCATTCTGTACCGAAAGAACTTCCTCCCTGATGGCCCTGATCTTCTTCTTGTTGCCAAAACATCTACGACAGACTGTGCTCTTTGAGATGCATGACGCACCCACTGCAGGACATCTTGGCGTAACCCGCACGTACGACCGCGTCCGCCGCCGCTTCTATTGGCCTGGTCTCGCTCGCTCCGTCCGACGCTATGTTGCTGCCTGTGATCCCTGCCAGCGTCGGAAAACACCTCAGGTGCTACCTTCCGGCCATCTCCAGCCGATCACCGTCTCTGTGGAACCGTTCTTTAGTGTTGGATTAGACCTCCTCGGTCCCTTTCTCACGTCATCCTCTGGGAACAAATGGGTAGCCGTCGCAACTGATTACGCCACCCGATACGCTATCACGCGGGCTCTCCCTACCAGTTGCGCCACTGACGTCGCGGACTTTCTCTTGCGTGACATTATCTTAGGGCATGGCACCCCGCGACAGCTGCTTGACCGCGGTCGTAACTTCCTCTCGAAAGTTAGCGCCGACATTGTGCGTTCCTGCTCTATTCAACACAAGCTGACTACCTCATACCATCCTCAAACCAATGGCCTGACAGAGCGGTTAAACCGTACTCTTACCGACATGCTGTCCAAGTACGTTTCGAAGGACAACCACGACTGGGACGTTGCCCTTCCTTACGTCACGTTTGCTTATAATTCTTCCCTGCACGACACCGCCGGATTTTCTCCATTTTATCTACTCTACGGTCGCGAACCGACCTTGCCCCTTGACACGGTACTTCCTCCTGCTGCGATCTCAACAACCGAGTATGCGCGCGACGCCATCGCCCTCGCCGACCATGCACGCCAGCTTGCCCGTGCTCGACTGACGGACTCGCAAACCACGCAGCAGCGTCAGTACAACGCCCGCCACCGTGACGTACAGTTTTCGCCTGGGGCACTCCTGCTCCTGTGGTCGCCCTCTCGTCACGTCGGACTTTCAGAAAAGCTCCTTTCGCGATACACAGGGCTCTACCGCGTGCTGCTCCAGGTGACGCCTGTGACGTACGAAATTTCTCCTGTGAGCTCAACCTCGTCATCTACTCTGGCATCTAGTGATGTCGTGCACGTCAGTAGGCTCAAGACCTGCTACACTGCTTCAGACTCCGGCCTTTAGTCGCTCCGGGACGGCGCTTTTGCCGCCGGGGGTAGTGCTACGGGATAGTATTTCCAATGACGAAGAGCCGAGCAGTAAGAAGACGACGACGACGATTAGAAGCTAGCGCGGGCTGTTGCCTCTTGGCCAAGCGCAGCGTATTTTCTTGTAAATATACTTGTACATAGCTTTTCGTCTGCGCCTTCCTACGTAACAATATGACTAATAAAAATCGGGCCCCTCGGTTAACTCCTTTTCTTCTCGTTTATGCCCTAGGCAGGTAATTTTCTAACACTCGAAGTTGCCTTTTCGGCCTTTACCGTGAGACCCGCGTTCCTTCCAGCAGTCGGAGAAGATGGCCACATCATCTAAGTAGGGGATCGCGTAATCGTGTAGGTCTTTAAAACAATATCCTTAAGCTTGGAAAAGCTAAACGGCGCGTTCTTTCGCCCGAAACTTAACATTTGTGGGCGAAATGTGCCCAGCGGCGAAGTGAATGCTGCGTAGCGACTTGAGCTTTCTGACATGGGCACCTGCCAGTACCCCTTAACTAAGTCGATTGTTGACATGTACTGGGCTCCGCCCACCCGTTCAACTCGTTCTTCTATGTTAGGTATAGGGTAAAGTTGGTCCCTTGTAATCGCATTCAATTTCTTATAGTCTGCACATGGACACGGCTCTTTCCCGCTCGCCTCTACGAGAATCATCGGGGAAGTGTAATCACTGTCTGCTGGCTCACTGATTCCCAACTCAAGCATTCGTTTGATCTCTACTTCCATTATTTCTCGCTGTCGAGGTGGGGCACGGTACGGTTTCGAGTGGACGGGTTCGTCCACTCAGTCAATGAGTCTCATGAGTAATGAGTGTCGTTCTCCCCAGCCGGCTACTGAATCATTGACGAAACTCCTCAAAGAGTTTCCGAAGGTCACCTACTTGGTTGGCATCGAGAGTCAGTCGCTTTACAGACAGATTCAGGCTGTCCTCTATGGAGCGTTCCGCGCCCGTCACTGTTGCTAAAACTGAAGAATCGACCGCTACTTCTTCAGACACGTTTGCCACCATCTTGATAATCTCTTCCCTTCCCAAATAGGGGTTCATTAAATTGCAGTCGTAAAGGATTCCTTTTTCCGGGAACTTCTAAGGTGAGTTAGTCTCCGACATCTTCTGGAACCTTTACGGGTCCATCCCACTGTACCTGAAGTTTTTTTTTTCGTAAATGCCTCAGGATCATGACATTGTCGCCTACCTTAAATGTTCGCTTAAGCGCACTTCTATCATATATTACGCTTTCGCATTTTTCTGGGCCTCTTTTAGGTTTTTCTCCACCAGTTTTTGCGAGACACCTTAGTGATCCAGCAATTTCAAACGTAACTGACCACCGCCTGTCTTTTCCCTGTTACTTCCCGCATTTCTCTTAACATTCTGAGAGGGGAACGGATCGTACGACCATGCATCAGCTTGGAGGGAGTGAACCCCGTTGCTTCGTGCGGGACCATTCTCAACGTCAACAGTGTTGCGCTGCGGGTAAACAGTCCTTCCAGTCTGCTTTGTGTTCATGGGTCAATGCGCGTAACACTCTCTTAAGCACTAAGTGCACCTTCTCCACGCTGTTTGTCTGTGGATGATACACGCAGCTATGTATCAGTCGCACACCACACCTGTCTAGGAACGTCACGGGGGTAAGACGTTTGTGAATACCGTCCCCTGGTCAGCCTAAATCTCTGCAGGCGCAAAAGTGGACAATAGAGCATCGACTATCTCGTTGAAGCTCAGTTCCGTCAAAGGAATCGCCTCAGGAAACTTTGTCGCGGGACAGAACATGGTCAACAAGTACTTGTACCCTAATCGGCTCGGCGGCAAAGGCCCAACTGTGTCGATTACCAGCCGACGGAATGGCTCTGTGATTATTGGAGCCAACTTTTTAGCCCTTTGCTGACACGCGTCACATGTCCTTACATAATTTTCCACATCCTTAAATCATCCTGGTCAGTAATATTCTAACAAAAGCCTCTCCTTCGTTTTGTTCATTCCTAGATGACCCAACCAGCCATTTCCGCCACACAAAGTCAGGAGATCCACCCGATACCTCTCCGGAACGATTAACTGATCTAGGGTCAGGCCCATACAATCTCGGTAGTGTCTACACAGCAGTTCTCCCTTTTCGTGGATGGTCACGTTGCGCCTGGCTATGACTTTTTTCGTGTTGTAGCGTAAACATGTCAGAGTCTGGTACCTCTGTTCTCCGCGCTGAGCGACTCCCTGTCTTCCTGGAGTAGCCTGTCAAAGCCTCCAGAGATAGCTGAAATTACAGAGCCGTTCTCCCTTTCTGTTACTTCAAATGACGCCCTTTCTTCGCTAAGCGAGTTTTCTACGGGAATTCTTTCAGCTGGCCCCTCTGCTGCCACGCTGTTATCTTTTTCCTCAGTTCTCTTAGGTTTTACGTGAGAATGCGCTTCCTAGCATTCCAACACCACTGCGCTTGGGTCCTCAGTTCACTGAGCGGCGATTTGGCGGTCTCCCACCTTGCCTGCACCCTTCCCTCTCCGAACTCCTGACCGCACTCCCGTAACAAGCGCTCCGAATGGTTTTCAAAGAGGTACGGGTAGTCAGTTGGTAGCGCCTTCGAAACGCCTGCTTCTGTCTCTAGTTCA